>NC_045956.1:151384995-151682495 GCF_010909765.2 Amblyraja radiata
CACATGGGATCCATGGAGAACTAGCTAATTGGATATAGAATTGGCAAAAAGAAGCAAAGGGTGATGGTGAAAGGTAGTTCTTCAGATAGGACTGTGAAGTGATATGCCACAGTAATCGATGCTGGGCCCATTGTTCACTTAACAGACAGATCATAGTTCTTTGTTATTTATTTGAATGATTTGGATGAGAATGTACAAGGCAGGGTTAGTAAGATTGCAGATGACATTAAAATAGGCAATATTATCAACAGTGAATTACAGCAAATTCTTGATCAGCAAGGTTAGCGGGACAAGGAACAGCCAATGGCATTAATTTAGTTTACGTTTAAGGTGTTACAGTTTGGGAAGTCAAACGAGTGTGGGACTTTCACAGTGAATGGTATAGTCATGGGAAGAGTTGAAGACCAGAGGACCTTAATGTATAAGTAGGTCTTTTGGAGTACTTCCTTAGGAGACTGAGGACATTTGCATGTCTCCAAGGACTCTTACAAATTTCTACAGAAGCATCATAAAGCATACTGTCAGGTCACATCACAACTTTGTTTGTGAGCAGCTCTGCCCAAGATTGCAAGAAATTGTAGAGAATTGTAGATGTCGCCTAGCCCATCACACAGATTTGACTCCCCGCCATTGACTCCATCTAACATATTCAACGACCTGTCCTATGCCAGTCATTACTTTTTCTCCATTGTCTAAACAAGGAAAAGGTAGAGAAGCTTCAAAGTGTGCAGCACCGGACTCTTCCGAACTGCTTTTCACAAGATAGACTCGGGAACTGCCTCTTCCGAAGATAGACACAAAAAGCAGGAATAACTCAGCCGGACAGGCAGCATCTCTGGAGAGGAGTGAGAGTGAGACCCTTTTTCAGACAGGTTAGAGATAAGGGAAATGAGAGATATAGATGATGAAGTAGAGAGATAAAGAACAATTAATAAATGATATGCACAAAATTAACAATGATAAAGGAAACAGGCCATTGGTAGCTGTTTGTAGGATGAAAATTAGATGCTAGTATGACTGGTGGGGAGGGATAGAGAGAGAGGGAATTCTGGGGCTACCTGAAGTGAGAGAAATCAATATTCATACCACTGGGCTGTAAGCTGCCCAAGCAAAATATGAGATGCTATTCCTCCAAATTGCCTTTAGCCTCACACTGACAATGGAGGAGACCTAGGACAGAAAGGTCTATGTGGGAATGGGAAGAAGAAGTAAAGCAACAAGGATATTCTGGAATTCTCTGCCATAGAAGGTAGTTGAGGCCAGTTAATTGGCTATATTTAAGAGGGAGTTAGATGTGGCCCAAGTGGCTAAAGGGATCAGGGGGTATGGAGAGAAGGCAGGTACAGGATACTGAGTTAGATGTTCAGCCATGATCATATTGAATGGCGGTGCAGGCTCGAAGGGCCGAATGGCCTACTCCTGCACCTATTTTCTATGTTTCTATGTTTCTATATCAGGTAGGTTCAGTTCAGGAGGAATAGCATCTCATATTTCGCTTGGGCAATTTACAGTCCAGTGGTATGAATTTTGATTTCTCTCACTTCAAAAAAATCAGTACCCTCTTCCTGCTTTCTCCCCATATACCTGGATTCTGTTAGCCCAAAGAGCTATATCAACTCTCTCTTGAATACATCCAGTGAATTGGTCTCCACTGCCTTCTGTGGCAGAGAATTCTGTGGAATTCACAGCTCGGCTCACTCCCTCTGATGCCACAATAAACAATAGACAATATGTGCAGGTGTAGGCCATTCGGCCCTTCGAGCCAGCACTGCCAGTCACTGTGATCATGGCTGATCATCCACAATCAGTACGCCGTTCCTGCCTTCTACCCATAACCCTTGACTCCGCTATCTTTAAGAGCTCTATCTAACTCTCTCTTGAAAGCATCCAGAGATTTGGCCTCCACTGCCTTCTGTGAATTCCACAGATTCACAACTCTCTGGGTGAAAACGTCTCAGTTTCCTAATTTCCGTTCTAAATGGCTACCCCTTATTTTTAAACTGTGGCCCCTGGTTCTGGACTGCCCCAACATTAGGAACATGTTTCCTGTCTCTAGCGTATCTAGCGTGTCCAATTAAAGACTGGATAGACTCGGCTTGTACGCGCTAGAATTTAGAAGATTGAGGGGGATCTTATAGAAACTTACAAAATTCTTAAGGGGTTGGACAGGCTAGATTCAGGAAGATTGTTCCTGATGTTGGGGAAGTCCAGAACAAGGGGTCACAGTTTAAGGATAGGGGGAAATCTTTTAGGACCGAGATGAGGAAAACATTTTTCACACAGAGAGTGGTGAATCTCTGGAATTCTCTGCCACAGAAGGTAGTTAAGGCCAGTTCATTGGCTATATTTAAGAGGGGGTTAGATGTGGCCCTTGTGGCTAAAGGGATCAGGGGGTATGGAGAGAAGGCAGGTACAGGATACTGAGTTGGATGATCAGCCATGATCATATTGAATGGCGGTGCAGGCTCGAAGGGCCGAATGGCCTACTCCTGCACCTATTTTCTATGTTCTATGTTTCTATGTTTCTATCCCTTAATAATTTCACGTTTCAATAAGATATCCTCTCATCCTTCTAAATTCCAGTGTATACAAGCCCAGTCAGTCCATTCTTTCAACATATGAAAGTCCCGCCATCTCCTGGTCTCCTAATTTGAGGAAGGACATCCTTGTGATTGAAGCAGTGCAGCGTAGGTTCACGAGATTGATCCCTGGGATGGCGGGACTGTCATATGAAGAAAGATTGAAAAGGCTAGTCTTGTATGCACTGGAGTTTAGAAGGATGAGGGGAGATCTTATAGAAACATATAAAATTATAAGCTAGATGCAGGAAAAATGTTCCCAATGTTGGGCGAGTCCAGAACCAGGGGCCACAATCTTAGAATAAAGGGGAAGCCATTTAAGACTGAGGTGAGAAAAAAATGTTTTCATCCAGAGAGTTGTGAATTTATGGAATTCCCTGCCACAGAGGCCAAATCACTGGATGGATTTAAGAGAGGGTTAGATAGAGCTCTAGGGACTAGTGAAATCAAGGGATATGGGAAGAAGGCAGGCACGGGTTATTGATTGGGGACGATCAGCCATGATCACAATGAATGGCGGTGCTGGCTCGAAAGGCCGAATGGCCTCCTCCTGCACCTATTTTCTATGTTTCTCTGTTTCTATGTTGATTCCACTAACAAAACAAAGAGCTGGGCTTCACATTTGCTTGCACTCAGGGACATCTGCAGGTTTTTGCCTTTTCCCACACAGTAACTTTGGCCAAAAGCTATCAGAAGCCCAGGAGGAAGAATGTGAGTGGCCTTTTTGATTGTTCGTTTGTAGTTCCGCCAATCATCTGTTGAAATTATAGTTGGAGATTGGAACAACCTACGCAAAAAATATAATAAATAACAGCGATTGGATGCCCTAACATTTCTAGTAAGTCATACATCTGAAAACATATGGAAGTGTTTAAGTGACCAGTTAGCCAATCCGAAATATAACGTTTGTAATAGTTTAAAGATATGAAGAGAAGAGGAACTGTACTAAATCTTTTAAAAAATCTAAAAGGAAATAATAGATAGTTGGGGTTTTGTGAGGTGACAGGTCACTTTCAAACTAACAACTAATGGGTTATAATTGTGTTTATTTTTGCACTATTTACATCTGATATTTTCCATATGTTTCGAATTAAGGAATGACCTTTTTAGCAAATATTTTATGGTTATTAGACGCAGTAATTGTGTGTTATGCCATACTTGAATGATCTCTGCCCTTGGCGTCTTCACAATAGCTTAGTGCACAAGCAATATATTCTGATAAGACACAATGCAAGAGGAAAAAAATAGCTTGTTTAGGTTTATTATTGTCAGGTGCACCGGAGTACAGTGTAAAGCTTTGTTTTGCATGCTATCCTATCAGATCAGATAATACTAATGTAGATGGAGCAATCTCGATGGCATGGGCAACTTGGGCTGAACGACCTATATCTGTGTAGCACGGAACTGAAAGATGCTGGTTTAAACCAAAGGTAGAGACAAAATGCTGGATTCAAGGGACTGTCCCACGAGCATGCGACTGCATGCGGCAAGCGCGACCAAACCGGAAGCGGGGGCTGCGCAGAGGTCGAGTGATCCCGTACGAGTTGGCGTGAAGTTCGAGCAAAGTCCGTGGGAAGTTCGTGCTAGGCGTACGCCGTCAAGACGCTGCGTACGGCATGGAGACGGTGCGTACTCCCGTCGAGGCGGTGCATACGGCCTCAATGCGGCTGCGGGCCGGTTGGCCGTTGCCGTGCGGAATTTTTGAACAGTGTCAGTTTTTTGGAGCCCCGCGTGATGTCGGGACCAGCTCCGCACAACTCCATCGAAGTGGGACCGGCCCCGCGAGGCCGTACGGCCCAAGCGACCACGTTAGGTCGCGCTTGTCGCATGCTCGTGGGACAGGCCCTTAACTCAGCAGGACAGGCAGCATCTCTGGGGAGAAGGAATGGGTAATGTTTTGGGTTGAGTCCCTTCTTCATACTAGAGTCGGGAAAAGGGAAACAAGAGATGTAGACATTGATGTAGAGAGATATAGAACAAACGAATGAGAGATATACAAAAAAGTAATGATGATGAAGAATAAAAGCCATTGTTAGCTGTTTGCTAGTTGAGAATTGGAGCCGCCTGGGCCTATCTGATCTCCCGATTGCCAAACATTTTCCCCTTCCCATTCCCACACTGACCTTTCTGTCCTCGGTCTCCTCCATTGTCAGAGTGAGGCTAATTGCAAATTGGAGGAACAGCATCTGATATTTTGCTTGGGCAGCTTACAGCCCAATGGTATGAATATGAATTTCTCTAACTTCAAGTAACCACTGCACTCCTCTCTCTCCATCCCTCCCCCGCCCAAGTCCCACCAGGTTTCTGTTCTCACCTAGCAAACAGCTCACAATGGCCTGTTTCTTTTGTCATCTTTACTTTTTGCATATCTTTCATTCATCTGTTCTATATCACTCTACATCATTGTCTATAACTCTTGTTTCCCTTTCCCTTGACTAGTCTAAAGAAGGGTCTCAACCCAAAACATCACCCATTTCTACTATCTGGAGATGCTGTCTGTCCTGCTGTGTTACTCCACCATTTTGTGTCTATCTTAGGCCTATATCTGCGATGTATGACTCTATGACTAAGTCTTTTAGCCTTTTTGATGGCCTTATTTAAATTGGACCTGGACTTCTATTTTGAATCTTTGTCGCCAGACTTGAATGCTCGAGATCAGGTCATCAGAAGATTGAGGAGTGAGTGAACAGGTTCAGTTTCCTGGGAGTGTATATCTCTGAAGAGCTGACTTAGGCCCAGAATATAAATGCAAACAGAAACTTAACAATGCCTCATCTTCCTTAGAAGATAATACATAGAACATTGAACAGTACAGTACAGTACAGAACCCAACCTCTTCAGTCCATAATGATTATGCAGAATATGATACCAAGTTAAACTAAATACTATTCACATGCAAAGTTTCCTTTAACTCTGATTCATTCTCTCCAAATGTTCCTCAAAGGAGTCTGTGCCACATGTGCAGGTGATCAATCATGCCCATGGAAACCTTGCAAAATGCTAAAGTTTTCATGCAACTTCTTATTTTATAATGTAAAAAATCAGACCCTAGATTGTTTGACCCCTTCACCCTTCATTTTCATTTATTCTACCATCTTCATCTTTGCCTTTTTTTGGTATTGGTCTGGAAATAGTTCCATTCCACTTCTGGGTCAGTGACTAAATATACTGTTATAGATTATATTATCATAGACTCGTAGGGTATAGAAACAGGCCCTTGTCCATTGTGTCTGTACTGACCACACATTATCACTAATCCCATTCTAATATCCACGTTTACCCTTCAAACATGAACATGATGTTGCAGACTTTACATTTATCTCTCTTGCTGGTTATTCAAAGAGGGAAAATGTAATCTCTTGTTTTACCTTTGAGTTTCAGAGTAGGCAAATTTAATGATTATAGGAGTGGAGTTATAACCCAGCAGTCTTGTATTCAAGTGTTACCATGGTAGGTTGGTATAACTGAATTCAGAAATGATAGTGTGATGGACTGGATGCAGAGAGATTGTAACCACGTGTGTGCAAGATTGTAACTTGAGAGCATCACTGCTAAGAAACAACTGCCAAGAAATCTATTAGAAAATTCAGAAGCAGCATCTTTACCCAACTAGTGATGAGAATGTGGAACTCATCTTCTAAGGGAGAGGTCGAAATGAGTGGTTAGATACATTTAAGAGGAGACTGGGAAATCAAATGAAGAAGAAGGGAACAGAAGGCATAGGTGAATGCTTGAGATGAAGAAAGATGGGAGGAAATTTGAGTCAAGCATAATGCCGACACAAGCAACTACAAATGTTGGAATCTTAAGCAAAGCACACAATGCTGGAGGAACTTAGCGAGACAGACAGCATCTGTGGAGGGAAATGACAGGAGATGTTCTGGGTCTGAATCCTTCTTCAGACTGATTAAATAATGCTGACATAAACTGATTGGGCCGAGTGGCCTGAAAATCTAATGTGATTCTGCAGCATGTTTGCTTCACTGTGTGCAGTGTAAAAGCAGTGAGTACCCATCTCATAAAATCCTGGTCGAGGCAAAAACTGCCTTAGGACTTAAAAGACATTTGGACAGGTTCATGGATAGGAACGTTTCAGGAGGATATAGGCCAAATGCAAGCAGATTGGGATTAGTTTAGGAACGCACTTTGGTTGGCATGGACAAGTTAAGCCAAAGGGCATGTTGTTGCACTATATGTCTCTGTGACGCTAAATTCTACAAGGAGAGAAATAACCTCCAATTTGCACGCAGTCCCTCATGACCTGTCGGGTTGCCTGAAAGTGCTTTGCTACAACTGAAGTATGTTTACATTTCCAGTGCTGTAATAAATGGGCAAAAGATAAGCAAGTTTCTTCTAAAATTGTTTGCAGTTCTGGTATGTTCCCTCCCTCGTTGTTACCTTAATCTGAGGAGGATAGGCGGACATTTATCTGGGCTATGTCCTCAAACACGAAGTGTAGGTCAAGTAAGAGAACATTTATTTATAGTACCCTTCTGTTTCAGTTTCAACTTGACGGTACAATAGGAAGTGGCATCTCTTCCATCTACCCTGATGCATTTTTACAATGTACGCATACTGCAGTCTCCTCAGTAAACCTCTGGCACTGTAGGTGGTTTTGTAAAGTGCAGCTGCACAACATAATTTTTCAACAATTTGTTCTCAATTTGAATATAGGAGTGGAGTTATAACCCATTCTTTAAGACAAGATGCCGTGGAACTGTGCTTCCTCATTTTGTTGGTTCAATCTCTGTTCATTTGTTGAAGCAAAATCAGAGCTCCAATAAATGGATAGTTCTACTCAAAAGCCTGGTTGGACTTCAGTATGATCGGAGTATATTATTTTAAGTGTTTGGAGCTATTGGAAGAAAATCTTAAATGCTTGAGTAACTACAAGATGTTGTACTTCTTTTCTAAGGAATGTGGTGTTTATTTTATTACCAGTATTGAAGTTGCATTTAATTGAAATTGAACTGCATTAACTTTGTTGTACTGAATCCAAAAATAATTAGGTTCCAATTTCCAATTTTATAAAGGCAAAGCAACTGTTTTATCTGTACTGGAGAAGATTCTTATTAGAAACAAAAAAAGAAACAACTATACTTACTTTTGTTTGGACTTGCAGCGTGGAAACAGTCCCTTTGGCCAACCGAGTCCACACAGGCCAGCGTTCCCCGCACACTAACACTATCTTACACACACTAGAGAAAAATTTACACTTATACCAAGCCAATTAGCCTACAAACCTGTACATCTTTGGAGTGTGGGAGGAAACCGAAGATTTCCGAGAAAACCCACACTTACTGTTTTTATAAAACTGGAACTGGAAGTTAATTTTTCTTGGATGCAGTTTACAAACAACCCACTGAGCAAAATGTTCCCTTTGACCAAGCACCATCTTGCTTGATTATGTCAAATTTACAGCTGTACCCAGTGAGTATAATTTGAGCCATTTAGCTAACTTCAACTGCATTTTTACATTTAATGGCAAGACTCTGAAGGTGGAAATTGGATCTTTTTTACAGAGAATATGAAGTAGCGCATTTGTTTTATGAAACCGTTTAGCAGTGAACATAAAGGATCACATTACAATGTTTGGTTCAGTGCTCTGCAAATAAAAATGAACTTTTCTAAAGTATAAAGACAATCTCCGGGTGATTTTACATCACTTCTAAAATTTGAAGCACTTCCCAGCAAGGGTCATATGGTCAGCTTAGATGTACACCAAGTTATGCAATTCCTCATGCAACCATACATTGTTTCAAAGAGCAACATTCATAACTGCACAACTTTGGACTGTTCCAGGAGGCAACTCCTTCTAAGTCTTTTCTCTCCTAACACCCAGAGTGGTGAAATCACACCCAACTCACCACCCACCAATGTCACTCATCTCACCCTCCAACTCCAATTTTCTCCATGACCAATTCCTAGATTTATTTTTGTCTTGCATCCTCTTTCCTCCATTCCTGCCGACTTTCTGACTCTCAGACTCCCTACAACCAGTTCCGCACAGAAGGTACCAACATGGCAAGTGGGACTAGGGTAGATGGGACATTGTTGGCTGGTGTGGGTGAGATGGCCCGAAGGGCCTGCTTCCACACTGTATTATTCTATGACTCTATTTATGACTCTATAAAACATCCAACCTTTTTCTTCCTGATGTTCTGACCAGGTTTTCGACAGGGCAGCCAGAATCTTCCTGCATCTAGCCTGCCCAACCCCTTAAGAATTTTGTAGAAACTTACAAAATTCTTAAGGGGTTGGACAGGCTAGATGCAGGAAGATTGGTCCCGATGTTGGGGAAGACCAGAACAAGTGGTCACAGTTTAAGGATAAGGGGGAAATCTTTTAGGACCGAGATGAGAAAAGCATTTTTCGCACAGAGAGTGGTGAATCTCTGGAATTCTCTGCTACAGAAGGTAGTTGAGGCCAGTTCATTGGCTATATTTAAGAGGGAGTTAGATGTGGCCCCTTGTGGCTTTAGGGATCAGGGGATATGGAGAGAAGGCAGGTACAGGATACTGAGTTGGATGATCAGCCATGATCATCTTGAATGGCGGTGCAGGCTCGAAGGGCCGAATGGCCTACTCCTGCACTTATTTTCAATGTTTCTATGTTTCTATCTCTAACCTCGGGCTTCCAACTATCAACTGGGTTTTCTCTTTCCCAGTCCTACGAACCCAGAGTCTGCCCTAACACACCTTTGTGTACCCTATAACACAATGAGGAAATGTAGTGAGTTCACAACAAAAATGATCATTGGTGCCCAGAACAGTGTTCACATAATGTGCTTCTAACAGCAAACTACACATTTTAGATCGATGTGCTTTCTGCAACTGTTTAGCTCTTTCACCATTGATTATTGTGTGACAGGCAAGAATATGAATTGAATTGTTATCTGAGAAAACATTCCTTTGTAAAACCTTTCCATTTCAGGAAATGTCCATGATCTGCTGTATAGATATTTGCATAGAGGCAGCGCACATCAGGAATTCAGGCAGATGCTATGCAGATCCTGCAGGATTTTCCATATGGAAAATGCTGTGAAGCCTATCATTCTTTACCCTGGGATTGCTGATACATTCTGTTTGACAAAAAGATCTAGACTCAGAATTATGTGCTGGAATAGAGATTCCTAAAATATCGGTTGTATTGAACATTAAAAAAGTGGAAAAGATATTTTTTGGCAGTAAATGTGATTTCACAAGTTTTGAGTTCCAACTCAGAGAGGTACGAATCAATTTCTCTGCTAATAATTAAACAAGGGTGGTTTCTAGAGGACAGCATGGTGGCGCAGTGGTAGAGTTGCTGCCTTACAGCACCAGAGACCCAGGTTTAATCATGACTATGAGTGCTGTCTGTACAGAGTTTGTACATTTTCCTCGTAACCGCACTCCAAAGATGTACAGGTTTGCAGGTTAATTGGCTTCGGTAAAATTGTAAATTGTCCCTGGTGTGTATAAGATAATGTTAATGTGCAGGGATTGATGGTTGGTGCGGACTCAGTGGGCCGAAGGGCCTGGTTCTGAGCTGTATCTCTAAACTAAACTAACCTATAATATTAATCAACAACTAGAAGAAGCATTGTGCATTCCATCTAAAAGAGAAGCAGCCTATAATTAATAGCTACCCCGTATCACAGACAACTTCTCGTTGCCTGTGGAGTATTAAGGATGTACAATGAGGAAGTCTCTTGGGATCAAGGGTGACTTACTTCCACACTGGCTTTGTGCTTTCTTAGGTGGTTGATGAGGCTAATGTTAGAAGTATAGACTTTTCCAAGGATAGAAGATGTCTGATGGGACTGGTAGGTGGGTAGTTTAGGACATGGGCTGCTCCAACTACTTATGGAGGGCCTCCATGGGCTCCTGATTTATGAACTCCAAATTCTTTTCACCAACATCTGTGTCATTTGCACATCTGTTACATCTGATTGCCTTCTATTTCTGTCCAAATGTGTCTTTCACAGTTCCTTATACATTGCTTACATGTGGCCTCACCAATGTCTTATATAACTGCAACATGACCTCCCAACCTCTATACTCAATAGATACAAAAAGCTGGAGTAACTCAGTGGGACAGGCAGCATCTCTGGAGAGAAGGAATGGGTGATGTTTCACTTCGAGACCCTTCTTAAGACTGGTTAGGGATAAGGGAAATGAGAGATATAGACGATGCAGCTCAGTAAACAAAGCAAATTATCAACTTAAAATGCAAGATCAGGAAAAGCTGGAGCTGCAGAGACACAGATGTGTGAAGATGGCAAGATGAGAGGGAGGCTGTTTATTAACAGAGGCAGAAATATTGATGTTGCTAACAGAGATATGAGCACATGGTTTGAGGTGTGTGGGGATTGATACTGTATTTAATATCTCTGGCCATCCATACAACAAATTTATCATAATTTTATTATGTTTCTCGGTCCATAGATTGATTACCAACTGCTCTCCACGCGTTTAAGTTGGATATTACAATATAGTGGCCCATCTCTCCAAGATAAAACAAGCACATGGCTTCCAATAGGGCACCATAAAAATTATACCTTGTGTGTTCACTATGTAGGGCATTTGTCATGATTTGTAATGTGTTCTTAAATCATGATGGGATAGGGTTTGGTACATTAGGTACTCTGCTTTAGAGAGGATCTCTGAGATTAGTGATTGCAGAAGAGGATTGGCTATAGGGACCAGAGAGTTACTCTGAGAGACTAAAGAAGGTGTGTTTATTTTTCTTAGAGCAGAGAAGATTAAGAAATGTCATAGATGTGTTCAGTTTGGATGGATTTTTGCAGCGTAAATAAGCCAAGGTTGTTTGCATTGGCAGAAGAATCAGTAAACAGATGAGATAGATTAATACTATCAAAACAAAAGTGGCAAAAGAAACAGAGACAAAATGGGAGAAATGTTTCTTTTTGCAAAAGCGATTAGAATCCAGAACAAAATTTCAGACAATTTCAGAAAGAATAATGCATGCAGATACAACTGTAAATTCCAAAAGGAACATCCATAATTTCTAGAAGGGGAACATTTTAGAATAATGGGAGAAAGGAAGAGGAATGGGAAAATTAGAATGCTTTTAAAAAAAACTAGCACAGGCATGAGAGACTAAATGCATCTTTCTTCAATGTAAACTCTTGATTCTAACGTGAAGTGAGCCCTAATCTAGGATATGTAACTGCACAGATGGACCAAGTGCTCCACATATGCTGTATGGAATTGGTTACTGAATATTATAATTCAGGGACTCGGCAACGGACCTGAATGAATACGCCACAGTCGCTTCATAAAGAAATGTGTGGAGGACTGCATTCCAACAAAAACCTTCTGAGTGTTTCCTAACCAGAAGCCTTGGATGAACCATGAGATCCGCATTCTTCTAAAGACCAGATCCCGTGCATTCAGGTCTGGAGATACAGAGGTCTACATGAAGTCCAGATACGACCTTGGTAAGGCCATCAAAAAGGCCAAAAGGGACTTCCGCTCCAAGCTGGAGGATGAGACGGATGTTCGGCAACTGTGACGGGGCTTGAATGCCATCACCTCCTACAAGGTGAAATCAGGAGGCAGCTCGAATGCCAGCGAGGCATCACTCCCTGACGCGCTCTATGCAGTTTACGCACGCTTTAATAGGGAGAACACTGATGTGCCTTCCCGAGCCCCCATTCACCGTGATGGTATTTCAGTCACAGTCACAGAGGCTGACGTTAGAAGATCATTCAGAGGGGTGAACCCTCGGAAAGCACCTGGACCTGATGGTATACCTGGGCGTGTTTTAAAAACCTGTGCGGACCAAGTGGCTGGAGGTTTTATTGACATTTTCAATCTCTCACTTCTGAGGTCTGAGATTACCACCTGTTTTAAAAGGGCATCAATAATACCGGTGCCCAAGAAGTGCAAGGTGACGTGCCTCAATGAGTATCGATCAGTGTCACTAACGTTGGTGGTGATGAAGTGCTTTGTGAGGCTGATCATGGTGCAAATCAGAGGCCTACAGTAGCGGGGATGCAGACCTCAACAGGCAGGCCAAGTACAAGCTGAGAAGAGGAATCAAAGCTGCCAAGGAAAGTTACTCTGCGAAGTTGAGGAGCAAGTTCTCAGCTAGTGACTCTTCTTCAGTTTGGAAGGGCTTGCAAGAAATTACCAGCAACAAGAGGAAAGCCCCCCACTCTTTGGACAATCGTTAGCTGGCCAACGAACTGAATGAGTTTTATTGCAGGTTTGAAAATCAGAAACATAACCCTGGTACCCCTTCCCCCCCCTCCCCAATCAACACAGCCAGACCCCAGTCTGCAAGGAATGGACCCTGCACCCTCTCCTTCCCATTCACCACTTCACACCTATTTAAGGCAAGATTCCAGTATGAAAAGACTGGACCATTTCCCCTCCCTCCAATCACCACTTCACACCCAATTACCCACACCCTCCTTGCTGAACAACATCACTTCATCAACAATAAAAATAAAGGAGTTGGAGAGGCCTTTCAGAAGAAAGAAAAGCCGGAAATCTCCAGGACCTGACAATGTTTCCCCCTCTACTCTCAAGATCTGTGCCAAACAACTGGCACAACTGCAGACATTTGTAACCAGTCCCTGCAAGCATGTACTGTCCCTGCCTGCTTCAAAGTCTCCACTATTGTTCCTTGTACCCAAAAAGGCAAGGATTACTTGTCTTAATGACTACAGGCCTGTCGCACTTACCTCTGTAGTCTTGAAGGCACTTGAAAGCCTTGTGCTGGCCAAGCAGAAAACTATCACAAACCCCTTGCTGGACCCTATGCAGTTTACATATCGGGCCAATAGATCTGTGGATGATGCAGTCAACCTGGGCCTGCACTTCATCCTACAGCACCTGGACCACCAGGGGACCTATGCGAGGATCCTGTTTGTTGATTTTAGATCTGCATTCAACACCATTGTGCCAGAGCTACTACATTCCAAACTTTCTGAGTTGACTGTGCCTGAACCCCTCTGTCGGTGGATCAGCAGCTTCCTGACAGACAGGAAGCAGCATGTGAGCATAGGAGCACTGCAAGGCTGCATACTTTCTCCTCTCCTCTACTCTCTCTACACCATTCACTCAGCATAGGAGCACTGCAAGGCTGCATACTTTCTCCTCTCCTCTACTCTCTCTACACCAACAACTGCACCTCCACAGACACCTCTGTCAAGCTTCTCAAGTTTGCAGACGACACAAACCTGATTGGACTGATCCAGGATGGGGAGAAATCTGCCTACAGACAGGAAGTCTCACAGGTAGCGTCCAGGTGCCATCGCAACAACCTAGAGCTTAATCCTCTTAAGACAGTGGAATTGATTGTAGACTTTAGGAGAGCTCCCCCTCCCCTCACACCACTCAACATCAACAACACCACAGTCACATCTGTGGAGTCTTTTAAGTTCCTGGGAACCATCATCTCCAAGGACCTTAAGTGGGGGACTACCATCGACTCCACAGTCGAAAAGGCGCACCAGAGGATGTACTTACTACGGCAACTGAGGAAGCACAATCTGCCACAGGCAATGATGGTCCAATTCTACACTGTCACCGTGGAGTCTGTTCTCACCTTCTCCATCATGGTCTGGTTTGGCTCAGCCACCAAGCACGACACCTAGAGGCTGCAGCGAATCGTCCGATCAGCTGAGAAGGTAATTGGCTGCAACCTTCCCTCCATTGATGAACTCTACACTGCACTGGCCAGGAAGCGAGCGGGCAAGATCATCTCTGACCCCTCTGTCCCTGGCCACAAACTCTTTGAATCACTTCCCTCTGGAAGGCGACTCCAGACTGTCAAAGCTGCTACAGCCAGACATAAAAACAGTTTTTATCCACGAGTAGTTGCTCTATTCAACAGTCAAAAATCTGTAGCCTCCCTTTGGTATTTTATTGGTTCACATTCTTGATTAATGGGTCTTTCTGAGTCTTTTGTAACTGTCACTGTATGTCATGTTGTTACTTGTGGGCGGAGCACCAAGGCAAATTCCTTGAATGTGAATACTTGGCCAATAAACTTACTTACTTAAACCTCGACAAAAACCTGAACCCACTGCAGTTCGCTTACCGCCACAACAGATCAACGGTGGATGCGATCTCGCTGGCTCTCCACTCCGCTCTGGACCACTTGGACAACAAAAACTCATATGTCAGGCTGTTATTCATTGACTACAGCTCGGCATTTAATACCATCATCCCCTCCAAGCTGGTTACCATGCTCTCAAATCTGGGTCTCTGCGCATCCCTCTGCAATTGGATCCTCGACTTCCTCATTCACAGAACACAGTCTGTCCGTATTGTTGGAAATGTGTCAGCCTCGATAACAATCAGCATGGGAGAACCTCAAGGCTGCGTGCTCAGCCCCTTGCTGTACTCACTCTATACTCATGACTGCGTAACTGGACATAGTGAGAGCTCCATCAAGTTCGCCGACGACACCACTATTGTGGGACGTATCACAAATCCGATAAAACTTTGGAAAAACAAGCTTGACTTTCACTCATGACGTCACAATGGATCAGCGCCGAACTCGCAGTCCTTTGGTTGATGCCCGCTGCCCAACTCTCCCTCCTACCCCCCGCTATTCAAAAGATGCAGCTCTCTCACACCCCCCACCTGCCTCCTCCCACTCCTCTCCCCCCCTCCACTACGCCCCCTCCTCTCTCCCCCCTCCTCTCCCCCCCCATCTCTCCCCCCCCCCGACCTCTCCCTCCTCCCCCCTGTTATTCAAAAGACCCTCGGGGGTCACTTCCTCTCGGGGATCGCTTTCTCTCGGCTCTTTGTCTCGGCTCCTCGGTCGGCTCCTCCCTCTCCTCCCGGCCTCTCTCTCCCCCCAGCCTCTCTTCCACACACCCCGGCCTCACTTCCCTCTTCCCCCCGGCCTCTCTTCCCCCTCCCCCCTCCCCCTCCTCTCTCTCCCCCCTCTCCCCCTCTCTCTCCCACTCTCTCCCCCCCTTCTCCCTTTCACTCCCCCACACCCCCCCCCCCCCCCCCCCCCTCTCCGCCCCTCTCCCGCATTTGGGCCCAATTAGAAAGTTGTTGTAAAGAACATCTATAATCCGGAGAGGACACAGAGCTGGAGTAACTCTGCGGGTCAGGTAGCATCTCTGGAGAACATGGATGGGCAACGTTTCGCATCGGGATAGTTCTTCAGACTGGCTACGTCCATGGCAAAGATGATACCCAGAAATTGAAAGTTATTGAAGAGTTGAAGTGGGTGTGCGATGTCTCGGATGTATGTGGGAAGGGACTGAACACAGTGAAGCTGATGAAATCAAGGTAGATTAGATAAGTGAGGTAGGAGCAGGCAGAGACATTGGGTCTACTGGGACAGTTCAGTTTTGTTTAGAGCCCTCTTTATACCCTTGGGGTTGGCAAATGTCCAGATGCAAGACCATTGCTTACCATTGTAAGAGCATTTACATTTACATTTGCAGCAAACTGACCCAGATATTGCTCTGCTGCAAACCAGCTATCATTCTTTTCACAAATTTTGAAGTGCTTTTTTTCAACAAGGCAAAATGCGCTATTATGTAATTTTAATTTCTCCAAGGAGTACAGGAATATTGCCCTGACTCCCACATCCATTTAACCGTCCATCTCCCTTATAATTTCACAGGAAAGTTTTACCTCTTTCCCATCACTTACACGTTCCTTGCTGTCACCTAAACCTGTGACCAATCATACAAATAGCTGACCATGCAAAACTTTGTGCTATTAACACATCGTACCAATTTCTAGACACTAACGCCTGTAACTCATTGACGGTAAAGCCCTTTGGGATCTTTTGAGGAGATGAAAAATGCATCATGAATATTTTATGGTAGACAAAAATGCTGGAGAAACTGGCCCTTCTTCAGACCGGTTTTGGTCCGAAACGTTGCCTATTTTCTTTACTCCATAGATGCTGCCTCACCCGCTGAGTTTCTCCAGCATTTTTGTCTACCTTTGATTTTCCAGCGTCTGCAGTTCCTTCTTAAACATCATGAGTATTTTATTTCTTGTTTGTTCGATTTATGTCATGAACAAAATAATATTGTTGGTGAAATTGCTTGAATTTAACTGAGGAGCTTATATGATCTTCGCAGCTTTGGTAATCAAATCAACTTGTTAAGCAGATGAGAACATGTTGAAAAAACAATATTGCAGCCTGACAGTTACAACAAGCTATTACACCTGTAAGCAATTGCTTGCATTTATAAAATCATTTCAGAGAAATTCCTCAGAGTGGAAGTAGCTCTGATGAATTTTCCAATTTGTATGAGTCACAGTGCTGTACAGCATGAAAACATGGTAAGTGTGCTAAATGAGGGCGGCACGGTAGAGTTGCTGCCTTACAGTGCTTTCTGCGCCGGAGACCCGGGTTCGACCTGGACTACGGGTGCTGTCTGTATGGAGTTTGTACGTTCTCCCCATGGGGTTTATAGTCCAATACGTCCATGCTGACAGTTACCAAACAGAGTTAGTCCCACTTGCCTGCACCTAGCCCACCTAAACGTTTCTATCCAAGTATCTGTCCAAGTGTCTTTTAAATGTTGTAATCATACATGTTTCTACCACTTACACAGCTCCTTCGATATATACAGCACCCTCTCTGTGAAGGTTTCCCCTTGGATCCATTTAAATAATTCCCCATTCACCTTAAACCAATGCCATCTAGTTTTAGACTCTTCTCCACTAGAGAAAAAACTGTTTAACTTATTTATGTCCTTCATGATTTAGTCCTAGTCTATCCTGCCTTTCGTTTTAACCCAACCCCTCCAAGTATGTTTCGTTTGCATAATTTGGACAGAAAGGTTACTTTTCCAAGTTTATTTTTCATTTTCAATTATCTTTACCAAAAGCAAATAAATTGATGTTACAGTGTGCTTGCCTTGTATGGGCTTTCAATCTGCATGGACTCAAGTCCAATGTCCTGTTTGGCTTTGTTTAGTTGAGACTTGGGCAGTTCAGCCATGATCATAATTCTTGAGAATCCATGTGGTTAACTGCTACTCAGATTTTTTTACATTCTTGTAGTTCCCTCTATTTGAAAACCCTCCAAAAATAATAGTCATAGTCATACAGTCCATTTCCAGCATCCTGTAGCGCTTCATAATTGAGTCATAGAGTCATACAGCATGGAAACAGACCCTCTGCCATACTTGCCCATGACGACCAACATGCCCCATCTTAACTAGACCCACCTGCCTGCTTTTGGGCCATATCCCTCTAAACGTACCCTATCCATGTACCTGTCTAAATGTTTCTTAAATGTCTGCCTCAACTACCTCCTCCTGCAGCCCGTTCAATACACCCACCCCCTTTATGTAAAAAATAGTTACCCCTCTGGTTCCTATTAAATCTTTCCCCCTTCACCTTAAACTGATGTCCTCTGGTTCTTGATTTCCCTACTCTGGGCAAGAGACTGTGGGTCTATACGATCTATTCCTCTCATGATGGAGTTATGAAGCGCAAAATGCAGCAATGTGCCCTCTTATCCCCTTTCAATGCCTCTAATTAGACTATGTCTCTTTTTCTGCCACTGGAAACATTTCACGACATTTAAGGGCAATGTAATCGATAAGAGTAAACGGTTCCATCAATATTCAAATGTTTCTTAATCAAGCTGTCGAGAAATGATGCCATGCTCAGATGTTGGCATAAGTAATAAAGTCTTGCAATTGTAGTATTCATTTCCTTTAGTGGCTGCCTTTCACAAAATGTGAACATTTACAAGGGATACCAAAGAATATTAACAAGCAATCACCCTCTTAATATTTGAAAACTACTTCAGGTCTCTTTAAAAAGCACTAGAAGCCTCATTATCAGTAAGGCAAATGACTGATAGAAATTCAGAATTTATGGGAATTTCGTTTTTCTCAGATTACAACATTAGATTACAACTACTGAGACCTTCAGACGTCTCTCAGCCGCACCATCAGAATTTAAACAATGTTAATTATAAAATAGTTCAACTAAGTGGGCTGTCAGCCTTGCCACATACTGACCCCTTAACAAAGCCATGACCACGACTGAAGTCTCAACAGAGTCAATAGGGTGAAACGTTGCTGGCTTTCCTAGCCTGGATAATTCCATTTGTATAACAGAGAAGCTATAATTAACAAATATACGTTATATTCTCTGTGTCTCAAATTGTGCTGCTTGATATCAGTATCGCACAATGAGTTAAAACGTGGAGTAAAAGTCATCGAGCTGTATGCCCAACATGCCCAACACAACATGTCCTTCAGCCCACCTTATCCATGCAAGCCAAGGTGGTACTCTGGGCTAGTCACATGGCCCTCTAAACCCTTCCTATCCATATATCTTTCCAAATGTATTTTAAAAGGTTTAATTGTATCCACTTCTGGAGCTTCCTGTGGCAGCTCATTCCTGATACAGACTATCCTCGGAGTGAAAAAGTTGCCTCTGAGATCCCTCTTAAATCTCTCTTCTCTCACCTTAAGCTTATGCTCTCTAGTTTCAGAATCCTCTCAGTCCTTTCTAACCAGGGATCTGGTTGGAAAAGACTGAGAACTTTCACCATCCATGCCCCTCGTGATCTTGTGCCTCTCAATAAGATAACTCCTCAGCCTCCTATGCTTCAAAGAAAAAGTATCAGCCTACCCAACCTCTCCCTCTAACCCAAGCCTGCAACCCCAAATAACATCTTGGAGAATATCTTCTGCAACATAATGACATCCTTCCTACAGCTGTGTGACCAGAACTGCATGCTGTACCGCTAGTATAGCTGCATCATGATGTCACGATTTTTGTAATATTCTCTAGAACTACTTTAAAACTAATTGAATTATGATCACTGGTCCCAAAGTGCTCCCCCACTGACACAGTCACTTGCTCTTACCAGTTATTTAACCAGCTGCTCCATATGATTTATAGCTAACTCCAGTATGCAGATCATCTCAGCTGAGATGCAGGAACATTGAAACACAGGAGTCAAAGCAAAACTGGAGGTCGTGTCACTTTGATTAAAAAGCGCTGCGTCTTTTTGTCTTTATCTTTATTGAAAACATAATGTGAAATTGAAACATATAAGATTGTTAAGGGTTTGGACACGCTAGAGGCAGGAAACATGTTCCCGATGTTGGGGAGTCCAGAACCAGGGGCCACAGTTTCAGAATAAGGAGTAAGCCATTTAGAACGGAGACGAGGAAACACTTTTTCTCACAGAGAGTGGTGAGTTTGTGGAATTCTCTGCCTCAGAGGGCAGTGGAGACAGGTTCTCTGGATGCTTTCAAGAGAGAGCTAGATAGGGCTCTTAAAAATAGCGGTCAGGGGATATGGGGAGAAGGCAGGAACTGGGTACTGATTGGGAATGATCAGCCATGATCACATTGAATGGCGGTGCTGGCTTGAAGCGCCGAATGGCCTATTCCTGCACCTATTGTCTATTGAAATGCTCTAAGCAAATTTACTTTTTCAATTATTTAAAGTTATTTGGACTGTTTTTAACTGTACAACACGAAGTGTTGGAGTAACTCAATAGATCAGGCAGTATCTCTGGAGAACATGGAGAGTTGCCGTTTCGGGTTGGGACACTTCTTCAAGCTAGCATGACATAAAGTGCTGGAGTAACTCAGCGGGTCAGGAAGCATCTCTGGAGAACATGGATTGGTGACATTTTGGGTCAGGATCCTTCTTCAGACCGAGTTGTTTTTTTGCCGATTTTGTCGTTTTTTGTAAACCAGCACCGGCAGCTCCTTGCTTCTCCTGTTTTTTTTTTTAATGTACTTGATTATCAGAGGCAATTAAAATAATTTAAAAGATCTTTGCAGCATCAGTGTGCCACAAGGGTGCCAGGGCTTTACACTGATGAGTTCTCAGGATCCCCAGTCTGAGTCCCATGTGTTGCTAGTGGCTCAATACACCTCAGCTGTGGAATCCTTATCTCCACATCGATCAATTCCTCGAAGCCACAAAAATGCAGGCAGGAATCTGGGCAGCAGGCCAAATCAAGCAGAATCTGGCCCTTTAACATGAGTCCACTATATAAACATAAATATTCACTGAAGAACTGTTAGGCACTTTTGTATGTTATGTTTTTTTAATTTTAGCTTTTCTTTTTTTATATGTTTGTGTAAACAAATAATCAGAGGTGGCTTCTCAACAAAGCATCATTTTCAGAAGACAGTCACCGCCGACATAATTATCGGGTACAGCAACATATGAAACTGTTGCCACAGAGTATGCTCATTTCCTAAAGGTGCACCAACACTTATGTGTGTACGATTTATCTTGATAAAGGAACCTTTCCATACCAAAGTGTGGATACACAATTCCCATATCCTTCTTCTTAGAATTGTCCTTCCCATTCTGTTTGGTACCATTCTCAGACAGGGTCAGCCTGTCTGAGACCCATATCAATGTTATTTATTTTCCAAGATTTACCTTTGGCCACAGTACACCAGTTATAATTATTACCATTGATTGCCTGCAGCAGATTATCCAATATATTATACTTTTTTTTTTACTTCCTTCATATTACCTGATGAAAAAAAGACCTGATATGGTCTATAGTTGCATTATTCAGTAGGCAAAATTACAAAGTGCCATAATAAATGTGTTTTGAAGTGAAGAGGAAAGGTTTGGTCAGGTCACACCAACATGAGCAGAAAGACAGATGAGATTTTGTAGTGATTCCACTCATCGCTATGTTGCAGATCAAGTGAAATTGAAGGATGATTCTTGCCATGCCCATGAAGAATACGATTTTTTAAAACAAATTTGCATCTGGTTTGTAAATTTATTTTAGCATAAGAATATTATTTACATTCAACATTTAATTAGAGCTTGCAAATTCTGGCAAAGAGCAACTTATTGTCAGTGCACAATTAAAGCTATTGTTGACATTTTCATGAGACCCTTTCAAAGTGGGTAAATTCCATTCAAATCTTTAATGCTTAAGTGTTCTTTAATGTTGGCACTGCAGTTTGAGTGTGTTGAAGCCAAGAGACTGATTCCAGGCTCCACTCCCACAGAAGGCTCACAAAAACAATACTTTATAAAAATGAACAAGAGAAAGGGCGGCACAGTGTCGTAGCCACTGATGAAAGAATGGATCGACTGGGCTTGTATTCACTTTAGAAGGATGAGAGGGCTTCTTATAGAAACATTAAAAAATCTTAAGGGATTGGACAGGCTAGATGCCAGAAAAATGCTCCCGTTGTTGTGGGAGTCCAGAACCAGGGGTCACAGTTTAAGAATAAGGAGATAGGTCATTTAGGACTGAGATGAGGAAAAACCTTTTCACCCAAAGAGTTGTGAATCTGTGTAATTCTCTGCCACAGAAGGCAGTGGAGGACAATTTGCTCTAATTAGGCTCTTCTTAATTTTGAGACACAATGTGCTGAAATAACTGAGTGATTTTTTTTGTAAACCATCATCTGCATTTCCCTGCGTTCTCATAGTGTTGTGATTCTTAATTCAGTTTCTCCACCTCTGTTCTCAAGAAAAGAAATCCAGCCTATCCAAACTGTTCTTGTAGCAAAATACATCCGCAAGCGAAGCTGCAGAGAAAGGCACTAGGTGGCTTTGGATTAAGAGGGCTGATCTGTGGGCAGTTGCTGCTGGGACGCAAGTCGGGGCTTGATCAACCCCGGCTGGGTCGCCTGGGTGAGGGTGTCAGATGTTGTGAGACCCGAAACAGCCGATGACCCCAGGTCACATCACTGAGGATGCATCCCAGCGCATCTAGAAGATGTATGTTTCACACACACACTCCAGTGTAATCCAATCTTTCCTGAAATGCAATTACTTGAATTGTACACTGTATTAAAGCTGTGGCCTAACCATTGCTGTATCTAATCGCACCACAAACTCCCCGCTCTTATATTATGGGCATTGATATTGATTGGTTATTGTCACATTAAAGTCCTAGCCTATTCAACCTCTACTTTAGCTCAGTACCTTGAGTCCTGGCAATATCCTCATGAATCATGTTTGCACTGTTTGCAGCTTAACGACATCTTTCCTATCACAGCGTGACCAAAACTGAACACAATGCTCTAAATGTGGCCTCACCTATGCCTTGTACAACAGTAACATGACCTTCCAATTTCTATACTCAATGCTCCAACTGAGTACTCTTATGGTGGATGTCAGAGCCACTGAAGTCATTAAAAGCACGCTGTCTTAACATAGAAACATAGAAACATAGAAATTAGGTGCAGGAGTAGGCCATTCGGCCCTTCGAGCCTGCTCCGCCATTCAATATGATCATGGCTGATCATCCAACTCAGTATCCCGTACCTGCCTTCTCTCCATACTCTCTGATCCCCTTAGCCACAAGGGCCACATCTAACTCCCTCTTAAATATAGCCAATGAACTGGCCTCGACTACCCTCTGTGGCAGGGAGTTCCAGAGATTCACCACTCTCTGTGTGAAAAAAGTTATTCTCATCTCGGTTTTAAAGGATTTCCCCCTTATCCTTAAGCTGTGACCCCTTGTCCTGGACTTCCCCAACATCGGGAGCAATCTTCCTGCATCTAGCCTGTCCAACCCCTTAAGAATTTTGTAAGTTTCTATAAGATCCCCTCTCAATCTCCTAAATTCTAGAGAGTATAAACCAAGTCTATCCAGTCTTTCTTCATAAGACAGTCCTGACATCCCAGGAATCAGTCTGGTGAACCTTCTCTGCACTCCCTCTATGGCAATAATGTCCTTCCTCAGATTTGGAGACCAAAACTGTACGCAATACTCCAGGTGTGGTCTCACCAAGACCCTGTACAACTGCAGTAGAACCTCCCTGCTCCTATACTCAAATCCTTTTGCTATGAAAGCTAACATACCATTCGCTTTCTTCACTGCCTGCTGCACCTGCATGTCCACTTTCAATGACTGGTGTACCATGACACCCAGGTCTCGCTGCATCTCCCCTTTTCCTAGTCGGCCACCATTTAGATAATAGTCTGCTTTCCTGTTTTTGCCACCAAAATGGATAACCTCACATTTATCCACATTATACTGCATCTGCCAAACATTTGCCCACTCACCCAGCCTATCCAAGTCACCTTGCAGTCTCCTAGCATCCTCCTCACAGCTAACACTGCCCCCCAGCTTAGTGTCATCCGCAAACTTGGAGATATTGCCTTCAATTCCCTCATCCAGATCATTAATATATATTGTAAATAGCTGGGGTCCCAGCACTGAGCCTTGCGGTACCCCACTAGTCACTGCCTGCCATTGTGAAAAGGACCCGTTTACTCCTACTCTTTGCTTCCTGTTTGCCAGCCAGTTCTCTATCCACATCAATACTGAACCCCCAATGCCGTGTGCTTTAAGTTTGTAAACTAATCTCTTATGTGGGACCTTGTCGAAAGCCTTCTGGAAGTCCAGATACACCACATCCACTGGTTCTCCCCTATCCACGCTACTAGTTACATCCTCGAAAAATTCTATAAGATTCGTCAGACATGATTTACCTTTTGTAAATCCATGCTGACTTTGTCCAATGATTTCACCACTTTCCAAATGTGCTGCTATCCCATCTTTAATAACTGACTCTAGCAGTTTCCCCACTACCGATGTTAGACTAACTGGTCTGTAATTCCCCGTTTTCTCTCTCCCTCCCTTCTTAAAAAGTGGGGTTACGTTTGCTACCCGCCAATCCTCAGGAACTACTCCAGAATCTAAAGAGTTTTGAAAGATTATTACTAATGCATCCACTATTTCTGGAGCTACTTCCTTAAGTACTCTGGGATGCAGCCTATCTGGCCCTGGGGATTTATCGGCCTTTAATCCATTTAATTTACCCAACACCACTTCCCGGCTAACCTGGATTTCACTCAATTCCTCCAACTCCTTTGACCCGCGGTCCCCTGCTATTTCCGGCAGATTATTTATGTCTTCCTTAGTGAAGACGGAACCAAAGTAGTTATTCAATTGGTCCGCCATATCCTTGTTCCCCATGATCAACTCACCCGTTTCTGACTGCAAGGGACCTACATTTGTTTTAACTAATCTCTTTCTTTTCACATATCTTGCTTTTCTTTGGTGCTGGGATGATAGTACTCTTCTTAAAGCAAGTGGGAAACTCAAGAATGGTGTAGGGTCAGTTTAAAGATGTCTGTCAATACTCCTACCAGTTGGTTCATGCAGGATGTGGCTGGAGATTCTATCCGAGCAAGTTGTTTCCAGTGGATGCACTCTCAGGAAGGCCGGTCTGATTCCTGTGACAGTGAATGTGGGTACAGGCACACCTGAGGCTGTCAAAGCTGATGGCAACCTCCTGTTCAAAGCAAGCATGGAGTGCTTGAGCTCTTTGGGGAGGGATGTGTTGTTGCCAGCGATACTGCTTGACTTGACATGCAAGCCTTGCCACAGTCATCTGCCCCAATATTTTTCATTGTAGCTTGGTGTTAAATTTCAAGTAGGAAAAACCACATAAAGGGTACAGTGCACTTAAAAGAATGTTGTTGTTTGCTGTATCACAAATAGCAAAGTGATAATGACCAGATGTTGTGTTTAGCAATGTTTATTTATCCCCTGCTGTTCTTCAGTATACTAAGCACTACGTAGTTCAATTTTTCACCCAAAAAACTGTGGCTTTCCCCCAGAACTACACAAATTATCAGCTTTGATATTTTAGTTTAGTTTAGAGATACAGCTTGGAAACAGACCCTTCGGCCCACCGAGCCCACATTGATCGATCACCCGTTCAAACTATTTCCATGTTATTCTACATCTCATCTACTCCCCACACATTCGGGGCATGTTTAAAATATATAGTGGCCAATTAACCTACAAAATCGCAACATTTAAATTGGGATGTGGGAGGAAACAGGGGCACCCAAAGGAAACCCATGCAGTCATAAGGAGAACCATGCAAGCTCCACACAGACAGCACCTGATGTTAGGATCAAACCTGAGTCTTTGGCACTAGCTGCGCTACTGTGCCACCTTCTGCTCTTGATATTAAAAAGACAAGGCATAGCATATGTAGACAGCAAATGCGACTTGTAATTTTATTTCGAAATCACGTGAGTGACTACGTGAAGAGCCCGCCAGCCCGCATGTGCGTCAATACGTCGGCGCATGGCGCGGGAATCGGAGCAGTTCGAAACTGGCCTGGCAGGTAAGCCAATTTTGTTTTCAGGAACGGGCCGCTGTGGTACAGCTGTACCGGAGAAGCTGACGGGCGCAGCCTGTGCTGCTGCCGCCGTTGGAGCTCCGAACGGGAGCAGGCGGCCTGATTTGGAGGCCGCCGTGGCGGCTCCTTAAGGAGCTGGCGGGTTACAATATTGCGGCTGCCGGCGCGGCCAGGTCAGCGACCACTGCAAAAGATTAGCAGCAGCCGGGGGGTTTTAAAAATAGCCGCGGCCAGGATAGCGAACGCCATGAAAGTTCAGCTGCCGGGTCAGTATTCGCTGTGGGGGGTTTTTCCACAGCACCTAGCAATTTAAAAATAACAAGGTCAGTCCATTGCGCTGTAGAGCAGCGTATAGTGTATGCTCTATTTATAGGGCAGTTATAAATAGAGCTGGCAGTTTATAATAGCGGTTGCTGCTCGGTCACGTTTGTGACTATCGTAGCAGAATGGGGCTCCACTGGAGCAGGCGGCTGTTCGGAGCATCTTACGGGCAATGCCTGTACAGATTGATGCTCCGAAGGAGAGTCAGCCAGAGGCCTGAGGAGGCAACACCTGGTTCAGGGTTGCATCATGATAATTTCCGCTCAGTAAAGGGGACTGTTGGAGATTCTTTCATAAGTGCAGAGAAGGTTCACCAGACTGATTCCTGGGATGTCAGGACTGTCTTATGAAGAAAGACTGGATAAACTTGGTTTATACTCTCTAGAATTTAGGAGATTGAGAGGGGATGTTATAGAAACTTACAAAATTCTTAAGGGGTTGGACAGGCTAGATGCAGGAAGATTGCTCCCGATGTTGGGGAAGTCCAGGACAAGGGGTCACAGCTTAAGGATAAGGGGGAAATCCTTTAAAACCGAGATGAGAAGAACTTTTTTCACACAGAGAGTGGTGAATCTCTGGAACTCTCTGCCACAGAGAGTAGTCGAGGCCAGTTAATTGGCTATATTTAAGAGGGAGTTAGATGTGGCCCTTGTGGCTAAAGGGATCAGAGGGTATGGAGAGAAGGCAGGTACAGGATACTGAGTTGGATGATCAGCCATGATCATATTGAATGGCGGTGCAGGCTCGAAGGGCCGAATGGCCTACTCCTGCACCTAATTTCTATGTTTCTATGTTTCTGACTCCAACTATGTGGATAAAGTAATCGAATCCCTGTTCTAATGGGGATATGCTTTTTTTAAATCATGTGAACAAACTATGCTCCGTGTACCGGAGGCATTAACAGGCGGCTCCAGCCATATGCCTGTGGCAACACCTGGCAGGGTTGCAGTATTTCTCCCACTCTGTCGAGGGGAGTATCGGAAAGAGGTGACTCCGATTATGATGCCGGCTCGACTGGGTCATATGGGGGCCAGAGGGTTGCGCTCTATTTCCTCCCCTGAAATACTCCATTGAGGCTCCAGAAGGGAGCAAGGACTAGGAGTCACTAGCAGGCGCAACCTGTCTGGTAAGTACAATAAATAATGATGATTTATACCAGACTCTAGCAGCAGAGGACCGCGGCAGTGCGAAAATACTACAGCCATCCGTTTCCACTTCGGAGTCGCTTGCAGCGCTGATCTGCACAGCTAGTTCCGATTCGGCTCCTAAGGGAGTAGCTTGGCAATCCCGAGTCGGAGCAAAGCCAAAGCTAAGCCTGTGAGACAAGTCCTGGGGACAAGAAGATTCTGTCCCCACATCTATGGCAAATGTGATAGGCCGTTTGTCTCAATTGGAACATCTGATGGAACAGATGGTGGCACAAAATATGCTCCGTGTTACGGAGGCATGCACGGGCAGTTCGAGTCATACGCCTGTGGCAACACATGGTTCAGGGTTGCAATATTCCTCCCATTCGGATGAAGGGAGTGTCGGAGATGGTGGCACAAAATATGCTCCATGTTACGGAGGCAGGCACAGGCAGTTCGAGTCATACGCCTGTGGCAACACATGGTTCAGGGTTGCAATAATCCTCCCACTCGGATGAAGGGAGTTTCGGAGATCAGTATGGAGCTGACTCCGAATATGAGTATGTGCCTGAATCCCATGCTTTAATGCATGATGTACGAAAGTCGCATAAGGAAGGGCTGCCTGCTCTTGCCTCTAAATTTGCTGTTCCCTCGGGGACGGGCAAGCCACTACAAGAGGAGTTGGCCAGCAGCATCAGCTACATAACATCACACCAGCTGAAGGAATGGCAAGCATGGGGCTGAAGATGTGGTCAGACAGAGTCTGCAAATGGAACTTCGCTGAAGTTCCAACAAGCAGGTCGACCCAGGTTCAGAGACGCTGGCAGAAAGTCTCTTTATTAAACTCCGAAATGGAGCAGTCTGTCAGCCCAGATTTGGGTTTACTGACAGCATGGGCTGTCTAGTATCTTTTCACTGTCTCTGGAGTAAACAGATTGATGCAGAGACATTGGCAGGGTGCCTTGCATACTAACCTATGTAAGTTCCAAGTAGGAACAGCTTGGTTACCCTGGTTCAGGGTAGACCATCCTGGAACTGGGTCATATGGGTCATATTGACCAGGGAAGCACTGCCTCAACATCCGTGATTGAGATTATCAAGCTGCTCAGTAGAGTGAAGCAGTTGTAGTCTCTCTTAACACACGGTTAAAATTCTGTTCAGTTAGTGCAGTTGCCAGTTCATTGAAAACATCATTGCCATCCTCTCTGCAATAGGTAGCTACTAGCAGGAAGCCGGTCTGGCATATAGTATTTTATTAGACCTGCAGGTTCATGTTGCAAATCAAAAAGGTATATATAATAATCTGTAGGCTCTCAATAACAGTATTCCTGATTGAGTGGCTGGTCGAAGTGATTGTGTTGTGCACTCTGGCGACTCAGACAGGTGGTTTCAGTCAGAGGACTGCAAAGCAATTCCTGGTTCAGGCTTGCATTAGGCTAATTTCCACTCTGAGGAAGAACGCTGAGGATTCGTGGTGACTCTAATAGTCAAGAGTTGACAGGGAACTCGTATTCCCACATCAAGTGGATACGGTGTTTCAGCTCTAGTCATAAGGTTCTGATTATATGTTATCAGCGAATTGAACGATTAACTAGATAATGCATCCTCCGTGGCAAGAGAAGCCAAGAAACTTCCGTCCGTATGGTCAATAGAGGAACGGTGGTTCCAAGTGGAATCAGTGACATCTCACAGAGGATGAGTAGTCTGCCCAAGAACAAACAGGGGTATATTTCTGATATTTCCCAAGATTGTAGGAACATGGAGCATGCCAAATCAGGTTAGGATTTGGCTAATCTGATCATGTGTTTGGTTACCAAGTTTGAGATGGATGATTGGCTTTCAGCAATTTAGCTGATTCAGAGAATCAATCTTGAAGATGCATACATTGCCATATCTATACACAAGAGGCACAGATATATTTGGTGTTTGATAACATAGCCAGTGGTGGAAGCTAATGCTGCCCTACTCAGATCAAAAGGCATTGGGTCATCAAGTTTTAGATGAACTGCAAAATTTGCAGCTGATAAGACTTAGGGGTTTATCAGTAGATGCCTCTTACGATATTAAGGATGAGTCAACATGAAACTTAATTGTGCCAACTATGCCTATTCATCCAGGTCATGGTAAGGCGACTAAAGAAGCTAACTTTTAACTCAAAGTCACGAGTGATGGCTGGTGCAGACTTTTTTCTCGGGCAGCTAGCTCAATCTCTGGCTCGGTGTCTAGGTCATAACTGACATTAGGATAGCTTGTTATGGGAATGATCTCATAAAGCAAATCGGGCATGGTTGCCTACATTTGGAGTTGACAGCATACCCACCAGAGTGGAGATTGGGGGTGTTATTGTGTATACAGGTACACTGAGCTTGCTAGTACCTATGAGATGAAAGATAGTTTCTTCATTGTTATTTAATAGTCTCTCAAGAGATTGCTGATGGCTCATTAGCAACCAATAGAATGGATATTTCCCTTTCATCAAACAGCAAGAGGCTTACATAGTGCGTGTTCAGAAGTTATAAAATTTGGTTGAATATGTCTGGATATTTGCAGATAGAATTCTGAACAGGGTTGCATGAGTTATTGTCTAACTCAAAGCCAATTGGGATTATGGTACGATTAAGAGCAATGGCCATGTATGCAAGTTAGCATCATGTTGTTAATAACCCATGTCTTTTTACAATTTATGGTTTTATTTGTTTAAGTGTTTCACACACAGATTGGGTTACTGCATGAAACCACATAGCTTTGAAGGCTTCACATAGTCACTCACGTGACTTCAAAATAAAATAGAAAGATTAAAGGAGAACTTACCATTTGAAGTTTGATCTTTATTTTATGAGAAGTTGAAGTGAGGGAATACGTGGCCTCCACTCCCAACCCTGATTCTCATAAAAGATCATCCGGTAACTCTAGTCTCATTGGTCTTTCTATAGTTCTGCAACTGGTATGTGATTTCATACAGTTGCTCTGAAGATTGACGCGCATGCGGGTTGGTGGGCTCTTCACGTATTCCCTCACTTCAACTTCTCATAAAATAAAGATCAAACTTCAAACGGTAATTTCTCGTTTAATCTTTCTATTATGTCTAATGTGTTCAATTTTCTCGAGGAATACTTGAACACATAAACTAATAACTAGGATGTAAGCCGGCCACCAAACAAGTCACAACTGAAATTGTCAGCCCAAAAGGACAAGTGGATGGTGTTGGCAGAGATACGGTAGAACAGATAATGTAAGAGAAGGCGCTGATTGTTTACAAAGAGCATATATTCCAGATTACACTGGAAATTAAAATTCACTATGATATTGAGATGGATATTATCGTTTAAAAATTGGCAGATGATTCTTGGTATACCTGATAATAATAGGGTCTTAAATTGGCAAGCACTTAGGAAGGCCACGTTAGAGGTCCATGATTGCTTGATCTTGCGTGTGGATGTATATTTCAGAATGTATCTTCAAGTGCATTTAATTAGCATAACCACATGATATCTATGCTATTGGCAGGACTGTGAAACAAACTCAGAAAACAGGAAGCACTCAGCTAAACTCAGCTTGCTTGCATCTGTGTATGATACCAGATTTTTTTAGAATCTTAGATGCACAACAGCTACAAAAATATTTACTAGATGGGAGTCAGCGAACTGATAACTGAGGACATTTTTGCAACTGTAAGAATCAAGATAATGTATTTCAGATGTAGCTGGATTTCTTTCTTGCAAAGTACATGGATAATCTACCACTCTTAGAAATTATTTCAATTTGTTTAACCCTTCCTTCCTTTGTCATTTTTCTATATTCCTTTCAATATAGAGGCAGATCCTGTGCAAGAGGTCTCCATGTCTTTCTGCTCCCTACTTTAACCCACTGCTGATCTCCAGTAACCATCCAAAGGCTGCAAGGGATGACCCAGGCTTCGCTTGACCTCTCATTTTAACTCTTTGCTTGTTTCGACTTAGCACTTTGCCCCGACAGCCTGGCTATGATTAGAAATTAATTCTTCACCAGAAGAGCAGACGTGACCCCACGCTCATGTTGTGGTGCCTGATATCACTAAATTACATTTTAACATATGCTTTCTATTTCTCTTGTTTGGTAGTCACGGCATTGTAATGTCCTTCACAATTTAAAAATAAATGTTTTTTTATTCATTGGAATCCAGGCTAATTGGAATAAATGGAAAACAGGAAAGAGAAATTAATTATTCCAATGAAAAGTCTGCACTCATAAACTCTTAAATTCAATGATGAATATTAGCGAGAAGACACTTTGAGGATAATTGCATTTTTTTGTCTTCTTTGCATTTTATTTTGTAATTAACTGTAGGAAAGAATACAACAATCTGCAGGCTTTGGTAGGCTGCATCTCATCCACTTTCACATGACGGCTGAGATAACCTGTGGCCTCTGTTGAATTAGATCAGGCCAGCTGGGCAGCAGTCGAGAACTATAATTTGTCAACCATGACAAGTACATTGTGTCATTTGTAGCTTAATGGAGCAATCTACCCTCTTGAGTCAGAAGGTTGTGGGTTCAAGCCCCACTTCAGAGAGCTGAGCGCTACCCTAGGTTGATGCTCCAGTGCATTGAGGGGGAGCATTGCTCGGAGGAGTTGCCAGTCTGAATGTATCATAAATCAAGTCACATTGTAAATTGCCCCCAGTGTGTAGGGGATGGATGAGAAAGTGGATTAACGTAGAACTAGTGTGGAAACAAGAAACTGCAGATACTGGTTTACAAAATAAGACACAAAGCGCCAGAGTAACTCAGTGGGTCAGGCAGCATCCTTCAGTCTGAAGAAGGGTCTCGTCCCGAAATGTCACCCATTCCTTCTCTCCAGAGATGCTGCCTGTTGAGTTACTCCAGCAATTTGTCTTTATCTTCAGTATAGGAGCCATTTATGCTTAAGTTAGTTACTGTTAGTATATTATAGTGCATAAGCTATATCTCTTCTACATCCCCGAGTAGTAATGCCGATCAAAAGTTGGACATTGGAAAGTTAAAAGATTGCCATTACATTCAGCATCCTTTTCTTCAGAGTGTAGTCTTCTTCAGAGTTCCAATCTGAAACGTCACCTACTCGTTCTCTAGGGATGTTGCCTAACCCTTTGATTTACTCCTGCACTTTGTGCCCTATTTTTATGGACCTAGTGTGAACGGGTGTTCAATAGTTGGCAAGGAGCTAGTATCCATCCATGCAGTATCTTTAAACCAAACTACAATATTCATATATTGTCGCACCGAGGAATCTGTAACATTGACCAAATGCTCTAAGTGATGAAAGATTCAGGATTGTTATCAAATATGAAGACCAATTGCACAACCCATATTTCAACATGGATGCTGTGGGAAATGGAAAAAATGTCATTTTTACATTGGACCAACAAATCCATTTAACACAAAGGCTAAATGGTGATGAACAAACGATTGCCTTACTGCCAGTATTATTTCAATTTGCAGACACCCTTGTTGTTACAGGTGTGGACCTCTCTGACGGCTTCTATCACAGGTGACATCTGACCTTTTCAAGGAACTGTTTAGATCAGTCAAGCTACCCACAGATAACAACATCCTATTTGATGTATGACCTCTAGCCTCTGCAGACAAAAATCAGTGCGTGTGTGTAGATGCACCTGTGGTTGTCATTCCATTTTATATTAGCTTAATAAAATGCATTTCAATTTTGTTCTTCATACTTTAGTACATTTTTATACCTTGTTTTATACCTTGTTTTATACCCTATTTTCAATAAATAGAGAAAAACACTATCGGATACATTGAGGAGTTAATACAAGTTATAGGTCTGAATAAAACTAGGGAGGACAGCAGCAGAAAATCAGGTTGTATCTTTTCTCCTCGTGGCTATGCTGTGACTAATCCTGGGAAATTTCATATCAGGCTAGCAGATCATGAAACCTAAACAGGACTATTCTCAGCAACAGTGGCACTTATGAAAAACTGAGTTTTCTTGGGTAAAGTATTGTGTCTCTTCAAATACTATTGAAATATCAACCAGAATCTGCTCCATAGATGCTGCCTCACCTGCTGCGTTTCTCCAGCATTTTTGTCTACCTTTGATTTTTCCAGCGTCTGCAGTTCTTTCTTAAACATCTTAACCAGAATGAATTGATTCATTCAAGAACATGGAAAAAAAGAAATGTAATAAAATTACCCACCGTTGGGTATTTATCCAAACAAGTTTGCAAGAAAGATATGGAGTTTATGTTTTTGTTGTTTACTGATGGGGTGTGAAGTTCACCGGCAATATCTGAATTTATTTCCCGTCCCTAATTGCCCTTGAGCAGGTGGCACTGAGTCATCTTCCTCAACTGCTGCATTCAATGTCATGGGCGACATGGTGGCACAGCTGGTGCAGCAGCTGCCTCCTAGCTCCAGTGATGCAGATTCATCACTGATCTGCGATGCTGTCAGTGGAGTTTGCTGCTTCTTTCAGTCACCTCTGGGCTTCCTTTGTTTAGACTTTAGACTTTAGAGATACAGCGTGGAAACAAGCCCTTTGGCCCACTGAGATCATGTTGACCAATGATCACCCAGTACACTAGCACTCTCCTGCACTCTCCTAGGGAGAATTTACGGAAGCCAATTAACTTACAAACCTGTACGACTTTGGAGTGTTGGAGGAAACCAGAGAAAGCCCAGGCGGTCACAGGGAGAATGTACAAACTCCGCACAGACAGCACCTGTAGTCAGGATCGAACCCGGGTCTCTGGCGCTGTAAGACAGTATCTTTACCACTGCCTTTCCTTTTAGCGTTTAAAAAAAATCTTATTTCCAGGCAAATATGGGTTGGTACTTACACCCAATTCAAATTGTCGATGAGTGGTAGAATTTGGGCGGTATTATGAGAGGAGCAGCATGGTGGCGTAGCGGTAGAGCTACTGCCTTACAGCGCCCGAGACCTACGTTCGATCCTGGCTAATGGTGTTGTCTGTATGGAGTTTGTATGTTCTCCCCATGACCTGCATGGGATTTCTCTGAGATCTTAGGTTTTTCCCACACTCCGAAGAAGTACAGGTTTGCAGGTTAATTGGCTTAGTATAAATGTAAAACTATCCCTTGTGTGTGTAAGATAGTGTTAATGAGCTGGGATCGCTGGTCGGCGCGGACTCAGTGGGCTGAAGGGCCTGTTACCGCATTGTACCTCTAAACTAAACTAAATTAAAATAAATTGATGGGATTGTGAGGAGAATAAAAATGGAATCAGTGGAGAATAAGAGCAAAATGGATGTGTGATAAACTCTGTTTGCAGACAGAGTTGTTTTGGTGCTGTATGATTCTATATTTAATGTTCTCCTTCAGTGATGTTTGTACTGAGTTCAAGTATTTATACTGGGTGACAAATAGGAAGCCTAATAGATCTCCAGGTGAGGATAATGTTGTATTTGCATGCACTAGTTTCACAAATTCTTCCTTGTAGTAATGTTCACTCATCTGAGGAAGTAACTCATTCTCATACTTGTATAAGAAAAATGTTGGAAAATCAGAATGTGTGTAGCTGAGTGTAGCTGTGTACTGCCCCATTCTCCAGAATAATAAAGGTAAATGAACATGTATGTGATATGAATAATACATCAATTTTACTTCGGAGTCACGTGAGTGACTACGTGAAGAACTCGCCAGGACGCATGCGTGTCATATCGTCTATCGCATTGCGTGGTAACTGGCAGGTTGGACGTGATTCACCTGCCAGCAACAGACCTGAGGTAAGTTTTTTAAAAACTTTCAGGTTAAATCTTCTTGCAGGAACCCCTACTTGGAGGTCCTGCTAAAAGTCCGGGGCAAAGTCGGGATGGAGGGGAGACCCCAGTCTCGAACTTCAGGGAACCCCGGTCATGGGGTACCCCACCCACGGACCTAGGCGCTCGGAAGACCGCGGAATGCGGGTAGCGAGCGGCGGTGGATTCACCTTTGAGCCGCTGGCGGTAGAACCAGCGGCTTCATATTGGTGGGTTATCCGCTCGGGAGACTGTGGAACACGGGGAGCGGGCGGTGGTGGATTCGCCTTCGAGCCGCTGGCGGTGGAGCCAGCGGCTTCATATTGGTGTCAGGGGCAATAAACCCCCCCCCCCCCCCACCCCCCCGAAGCAGGATACCCTCCCCCCCCCGACTTTGTAACGTGGCTATCCCTTTTATAGGGACCGCGGTGATATCCCGGCTGCAGTTACTGCGGGGATACCCAGATCAGGGGGGAGGGAGGGGGGGGGGGGGGAGGGAGGGGGGGAGGGGGAAGCCCTGACTGGAGAACATCGCGGAGAAGCCCTGCTATAAGGGACCGCGGAGAGAAAGCTCGGGGGAGAAATACCCGCAATGGAAGCCTTTCTACAAGGACCACAGAGGGAACCCCAGCTGTAACAAACTACAACCACGAGACCAGGCTCAGGAGGAGCTTTGCCCCTGCAGCAGAAGGTTTAAAAAGGACATGCAGGTAAATTCCTTACTCAAAGGTCGTTTTATGCTATTTTGTGAGAATATGTTACAGGAATGGACCACATCCAGACTGACTGTGGAGAACCGCGGAATTGCGGGCAGACAGCAGCGGTAGACTGCACCTGGATCGCTATTGATCAGCAGTCTCCGACCTGGCACCTGCACAGTCGGAATCGACACCTCAGACTGGTGGGAAGGCCAAGCAGAAGTCGGACAGGCCGAAGACTCGGACGAGTCGGGCTGTGAAGACTCACCGCCGGCGGGAGCAACTGTGATCGCATATCCCGCATGGAGCGGTTGATGGAGCAGAAGCTCCAATGTGACATGCTCTGGTATATGGAGTTTAGTCACCATGGGGCCCTAGGACGCCCAAGGCAGCACCTTATTGAGGGCTGCATAATGCATCTCCCTCGACAGAGGGGAGCATAAGGAGTCACTTCTGGGCTGACTCTGAAGACAGGCTAAAGATGCCACAAGTGTGCAGGGGGTGCAGGAACAACACAACCAGCAGCAGGAGCTCGACGAGGGCCATCGGGCTCAGGAAGGCCACATCATCACACAAGACCTCACATCTCCAGCGGCAGCACCCCTACGCACCCACCAGCAAACCACGATACACTGAAGCTGGTGAAAGCTTGAAGGCCGTACAACCAGAACAAAGGTCTTTTTTAGGCCATAGCCCAGAACGGCCTTCCTGGAAGATGCGCCAACCCCGTACACGAGCTCCTCTACCTCCCAGGAGCAAAAGAGCAAAATCAAGCACACATGGTTGAGGCAGCTCCTGGGTCGGGTTGCATAAGTCCTCCCATCCGGATAAAGGCAGGGAGCCACATCGATGACGTCTCTCGTCACGGATACAAGTTGGTAATCTTAAACTGATTTGAATATTTCCACTGGTTTGGGATAACATAAGATTAGTTTATACTGCACAACAGGTATGGTGGAGTTTGCCTTTCAAGACAGGCTCACAATATGGGATGTGGACTGATCAATGTCAACATCCTCAACCCGCATGTGCAGTTTAGACTTTTCTGAATAACTTCCATGTGATAATTTCCTTTCACAGAAGATATTTGAAATTTAACTGGATGAGGCAATGATACACTCAGTAGCGTTGCAAAATGGGCCAACTTCAGTTTCCAGATTATTACTAAATCACTACAATCAGTGCTTCGACTGCGCAGAGCTAACAAATAAGTGGCTTGGCCAATCTGGATGATATTGAACATACTGTATTTTACTAAATTAGCCTTATCAGTCACTTAGCTATATTTGAGAAATTGAGGTTCTCACCCGTCCAGTTAAATTCAAATTAAGTTGATACCAACTGAAACTATTGATTATTGGGATACAATCAAACCATTTATTTGTCTGGGATCAGCTCTGAGACAAAAGATTAGACCTCTGCTATTCTCAGTTGAAACTAACAAAGTCACAATGATGGACGAACAGTATTCAGCGTTGCTCCTCTAAAAACCTCTCATCTGTAAATCTTCAGTCATTTCCAAACTGATGCTATTGCCCAAAGATGGGAAATCTACTAATACCATCTCTAGTTACGGAGGCAGATGGGATTAGCATGAGTTATCAAGTGTTCAGTTATGGTATCAACTGCCAATGGACACAAGGTACATTTTGTGCGTTAAAGGGCATGTGGATATGCATAACCTGCATGCACAAGTCCAAGGTGATACACTTTGGTGGTGGTATATGTTAATCACAAAGGTACAATCAAATCAAAGTATCCGGTAATAGTTTTACCTAACCGCATTTAGCACTGGTGTATTATCATGCAAAATCAATGACAACACAGAATGAATGTGTGATCACAAAGCATTTAATAACATTGTGGATCGATGGAACACTAACAATTGAGATGCTTGCATCCAGGTTCAATCAACAGTTGCAAAAAATACAAGGCATATTAGTGGCAAAGGGTGCATTCTCGCTACACAAGGGAGGAATGTTCTTTATGTCTTCCTCCATTTGGCCTCAATAGACGGGTCTTGCAAAATTCAGCAAGATTCCCGCTTCCAGGTTTCATAGTCCCTGCCTGGGTTATATACCCATGATTACTGCTGATGCGGGGAATGAGCATAAAACATGGCATGGTTATTTCCGGATTAAAAAGATGCTGGTTCAGTTGTGATGTTGAAACCATCCTCTGCATGATATAATCAATTCATAGACTTACAGACTCTGAGAGACTGTTTCCTGCGGTTCGGGTTGTCTAACCATAAGCATTAGGAGTACCCACTGCAGATTGCAGGGATAGCACCAAATAGCAACAAACCGAATAGGAGATGGGAAGTATTGTTTATTCTTCTTTACGTTTAACTCAGCACGGATGACTGAAACATTAAAAATTCAGTTTTATTGGATTATAACATCAAGTTAAAATTCCATTTACTGTGCCTGAAGTACCTCCTCATCATTTGGCTGCGGAGAATATAAACCACTCTTTCCGGTCTCACCCTCTGACGTCTAGATTATGAAGGGTATCGTCAACTAAAAACCTCCTAGACCTAGGGACACAGAGATATGCGTTTTTAACATTGTGCTACGTCACTTCGCCGATAGGCACCAGCAACATCCCTGTCCTGGTCAAACTCACGTACTAGTGGTTATGCCATAGCATTGAGTACAGCGCTACGGGTCCAGTCATTGGATAGAATGATCATATCTGTGGGCTATAATAACATGTTTTGTTTATGATTAGTCAAGCAGAGTAGACAGGGACGCAGACCAAACTAGATGTTGCATATCCCATGGACCTTGGGTTGCGTGTGATCACGCATCGACACCAGTATGTCAAGGTCCCTAAGAGCCTCATAGACTCTGACTAGCAATATTGTTAGTTACATAAAACCTCGTTAGAAGGAATCACTACAAATCTTCTCCAGAGGGTTAAATGGGTCTGGCATATACAGGAGTGTACATTGAAATTGAGTCCCACTCTACCAGGACCGCTATACCTCAGCAGCAGGCTTATGGACCACATCCTAGCTGCTGCAGGATGATCAAACTATTAATCTGTACAAATATTCAGAATAAACCCATTGCCAGATCGGGGGTAAATGCCAACTCTATGATAGGTATGGTTCATACTTCCTCCAGGTTGAGGGAGGTTACGATTCCCACTATTGTTCATTAATAGCATCAACATGTCTATATCTATGTCATGTCTGAATGCAATATTAATGTTCACTCATCATTGGCCCACTTATGCTGTGTATGACGCCTGGACTCGTTTCCACAGCATGAAATCACAGAGCTTTAAAATCTTCACGTAGTCACTCACGTGACTCCGAAGTAAAATAGTAAGATTAAACGAGAACTTAACAGTTTGAAGTTTGATCTTTATTTTATGAGGAGTAACGTTGAGGGATTACGTGCCCTCCACGCCCACCCTCGATCATAAAGTTCAACTGGTATCCTATTTCTCTAATCTTACTATGTTCAGTTCATTTACTGTTATCTGTGATTTCACACCGCTGCTTTGAAGATTGACACGCATGCGTCCTGGCGGGTTCTTCACGTAATCCCTCAACGTTACTCCTCATAAAATAAAGATCAAACTTCAAACTGGTAAGTTCACGTTTAATCTTACTATTTCTACTTCCATGCAATGAGGACAATTGGAAACTAGTTCTGTGAGTCATAGAGTGATACAGTGTGGAAACAGGCCCTCTGGCCGAAATTGATTCACCTACTCTGGGCAATAAAAAATAGGGAACTGCAGATGTTGGTTTACAAAGAAGACACAAAGTGTTGGAATAACTCAATGGATCAGGTTGCATCTCTGGAGAACATGAATAGGTGAAATTTCATCTGAAGAAGGATTCCGGCCTGAAATGTCACCTCTCCATGTTCTTCAGAGATGCTGCCTGACCCACTGAATTACTCCAGCACTTTGTGTGTATAAAAATTATTTCTTATGATGGGAGTTATGATGCAATCCAAAAATTATGTCATTTTGGTGAGCTAGAAAAATATTATTAGTGTTGAAGATAAACTTTAATTGTATTTAATAATATTGTATATGGTGGCATAATGTAAGCTTGTGCATGTGCTTTCTCACTAAATTTGTGCAAAATCTTGGAGAACATATTAGAAATAAAATCTTCTAGTAATTCTCCTCCTGCCAAAAGATTCAAATGAGATGACTAGCAAATGCAAGTGATGTCTTTGTTCCTGTTACTTGTATTGCATTTATGTCGATAATAAAATAAACCGTAAATGGAATAATGGAGAGCCAAGAGGCCAACTCCAGATTCTACTTTGTCCATTTGAATACTTGTTTAGCAAAGACAGAAATATCAGGTTTACTGTGGCAGCTTTTCAGTAATCTTTAGAGTCAGCTCATTGATCACAGTTCACCACGAGGGAACTGCATTTGACTGGTGAATGGGTCAGTAGAAAGGTTATAAAAATCCCTACTTGATCATCTCCCTATAATTTTTTTGTACTAACCTTTTTACCCATTATCCATAAATATAGGTTGACTGTGAGTCTCACTGTGTTTTAAACAGATCTTTAATGAAAACAATCCACACATTTGTTGGCACTTTCTGCAGTAAGATCATGTGAAATAATGTATTCATTAACACATAAGCTATTTGACATCTAAATTGGAAACGGTAAGAGGAAAGTTGGATAAGTTACTTTAAATCTTTTAAATTGGTTAGAGACAATAGCATTTTTTTAAATTTGCCTCATCTTCATGTTATTTTTCAACTTTAATGCACTGTTTTTGTACATTTACACAGATATCTCAATGTTAAAGAAATATTACTGATATTATGCAGGTGTAGGCAGCTTAGTTCTGTTTAGAGATACAGCATGGAAACAGGCCCTTCGGCCCATTGAGTCCGCGCAGACTGGCGATCCCCACACACTAACACTATGCTACACACACCAGGGACAATTTACGATTTTACCAAGCCAGTTAACCTACAAACCCATACGTCTTTGGAGTATGTGGAAGGAAAATTGGAGAAAACCCATGCAGGACACGAGGAAAGTATACAAAGTCCATACAGACAGCACCCATAGTCAGGATCGAATCCGGGTCTCTGGCGCTAAAGCAGCAACACTACCGCTGCGCTACTGTGCTGCCCGCAGGGTGCAAAGTACATAAAGTATTTACAAAGTCATACATATCTGAGTAAAACTCAAACCTAAACATGATAAAGCTTACAACAGAAACTCTTGGTACTCAACATGTATTAGTAAACACTGTAAACTGTTTTGCCAGTCACATTAGCTTGATATTGCTCCTCAAAGCAGCATCTGAAGAAAATAATGAGAACAAAAGTATCCAAATTGTTTTCATTTTTAAGATGCTTACATGCAGCAATAAAAATATTCAATACTTCATCAACAAAAATAGCACCTCTTATAACTGAAATAGAAAATCCATGGCATGGTTTCTGTTCGTCTGTGAATTTCTGACTTGACAATGGAAACAGGGAAGGAGTTGATCAGGTTGCCAATTTCAATTAAAGGAGTTACATTTCAAATGTTTTCATAGGCCCACGTGAAGTTCCCTTGTTATTTGGCTTTTTCTAATTCATTTTCAGCAGTGTTTATTGCAACTATGTGTATGTTCCTTTGAGTGCAATTATTTAGAAATACTGTGGAAAATTTGACTCACATTCCCCTTTTCTAGGCCTCTGAGTAATGCTTTTTCAAAAAACCTAATTGCAGGCGCTTAGAGTTGGTATTCACACACACCACAGCGGTTTGTTTTTGACATCTGTTTTAATTGCTGTTGAACAATTGAAACAGAAATTGTTATATGGGTGGGCTCTAGTGGTCAGATGCCAATGACGTTCTCCAAAACATAAGGAACATGTTTAAATTACAGAGACGCTAACAGTAGGAAAAGCCTAGCTGACGACTGGGATAAGGGGAAAGTGTAAATATTTACATATTTGATTAAATACGGTCATCCAGCAGAAATCAGTATAAACTAAAGAAAAATGGGATCAAACCCAGTGGCAGCTAACCTGCTAATTCATTGAGTGAGTGGACTTGGAGATGAGGTAGTGATATTGCAAACTAGTGGAGACAGTAGCTTAAGTGCTTATCGTCACTGTTTTGGTTTGTTCTCATGCTTCTTATTTTAAAGAAATGCAGCTAGTGGTTAAAATATTCTTGGTGATTTAAATGTTTTTGACCGTAATTCAGTTAGATGTCTGGATTTTATTTGCTATCAGGGGCGACACCTCTCTGATCAGTGCAGCTGTGTAAATAATATCATGGTAGCACAGTTTTATCCCCAAAGTCCCAAAATTACAAGGGTTGAGATCAGTTGTTCAAAAATGGTTAGTTATTTAATGCAACCTGGCAGGTGAAAGGTGCTAAATCAGCGTAGACATGCACTTCAGCTTAGCAAGCACTCACGTCAATGCTTGAATATATTTTAGTTAATGCTAAGTTTTTTAACTTTATCAGCAGCAAGATTTGACAGTTCAAAAGTCATTCATAAAAATCCACAAGAAAGGAAGTTATCAACACAAAATGTGCTGGAGATAAAAAAAAAGAGATGTGTGGTTTTATTATGGGAGTCTGAAGTCAAGCCAGATGGTCTTGGCTCTCTGAAGTGGTCTTGTCATTGCATAGACTTGCACTTGCCCTTGATTTTTGCAGAGCATCTTGCTGACTGTAACATCCAAATGGCATGATGCCCTTTACAGGGAATGTGGGATCTGTGTGATTCAGTCAAGCAACTGTGAAAACCTAATACCTGAGGTAAAAGAAACAATTTAAGGGAGAAGATTATTCTTAGGCCACCATATAACAAACCAAGCCACGATTGGCAAACCATGTAGGCTGTGGGCCGAGCATCGAAAAAGCGTCTAGAATTTAACTTTCGTGACCCATGTCTGGTATCCACTTGAAATTTGGCACAGATTCAGATAAAATATCATTAAGAAGGAATCTGTAACTCGTCAGTGCCAAAAGTTGCTCCATATTCTTTTGGCACACTGTTCTTTTTATAAACCATGTTCTCGGGGTATCTAAATCTAAATCTAATAGAAATTTTATTAGTTGATTAAGTTATGACATCGGATGGAAGCTGCATACCAAATCTCATTGCACTTATGTGCAATGACAATAAAATATATTATTATTATTATTATTATTATTATTATTATTATTATTATTATTATTATTATTATTATTATTATTATTATTATTATTATTATTAATTAACTAAGAGAATTAGAAAATTTATCAGAAAAAGTAACAGCACCATCTAGTGCTCAATAAATGCTTAATATTACTCTATGAGGAGCTGGATTCCGTGCTGCGGGCTATTTACTTCCTGGCTCAGGGGGATTATATAACGAGGAGACAGAGAGAGAGACAGAGAGACCGGGATGGAGCAGCCAGCCTTTCACCTAGTAGCTAACCGCAAACCACCACCTCCACCGGTTGTGCCTGTGCTGAAGGACACCATGGCTGGTGGGCGGGCCGGCCGGCAGAAGGCGTTGAGGTGGCGGCCGGTTCCAGTGGCCGCTCGCAGCCACCCGAGCTACTTCCCTCCCCGGCCACAATGCAGTGTCTCCGCGCCCGGAGTACCGCGGCAGCGATGAGTGAGTGAGTGAGTTGCTGCCATGATCTCCGACCCCCTCTTTCTCAACACTCCTGTCCTCCCCGCAACTTTACCCCTGGCGGCCCAGCCAAGTTTACTACTTTGTGAAGCCCAGGGCATGCTGATCTGGGTTTCACCGGCTCCTGAACCCGCCTAATTAATGAGTGAGGGCAGATCCTGTGCATTACCCTCTGACTGCCAGTTACTTTCCTCTGGTAGACACATTTGCTGGTCAAGCAACCGGGTCAAGTAGCATCTCTGGAGAAAATGGATAGGCAACGTTTCGGAGGCAACCATGGCTGACAAGAGAAGTTAGGGATAGAATAAATCTAAGAGAAAAGATGTATAACACAGCAAAGAGTAGCCGGAAGCTAGAGGATTGGGAAACTTTCATAGGAAAACAGAAGGAAACAAAACGGACAAAACGGGCAATACGGGCTGAAACGATGAAGTATGAGGGGAAGCTGGCCAGGAATATAAAGAAGGACGGTAAAAGCTTCTTTAGATATGTTAAGGGGAAAAGAGTAGCAAAGTCAAAAGTGGGTTCCTTGAAGGCAGACACGGGTGAAATTATTATGTGTAACAAGGAAATGGCAGAAGAGTTGAACAGGTACTTCGGATCTGTCTTCACTAAGGAAGACACAAACAATCTCCCAGATGTACTGGAGGGCAGAGGATCTAAGGGGGTAGAGGAACTGAAAGAAATTTTCATTAGGCGAGAAATAGTATTGGGTAGGCTAATGGGACTGAAGGATGATAAATCCCATGGACCTGATGGTCTGCATCCCAGGGTCCTCAGGGAGGTGGCTCTAGAAATAGTGGACGTATTGGTGATCATTTTCCAATGTTCAATAGATTCAGGATCAGTTCCTGTGGATTGGAGGATAGCTAATGTTATCCCACTTTTCAAGAAAGGAGCGAGAGAGAAAACAGGGAATTACATACCAGTTAGCCTGACTTCGGTGGTGGGAAAGATGCTGGAGTCAATTATTAAAGAGGTAATAATGGGGCATTTGGATAGGGGTAAAAGGATTAGTCCAGGTCAACATGGATTTATGAAAGGGAAATCATGCTTGACTAATCTTCTGGAATTTTTTGAAGATGTGATAAGTAAAATGGATGAAGGGGAGCCAGTGGATGTAGTGTATCTAGACTTTCAGAAAGCCTTTGATAGGGTCCCGCACGGGAGACTGGTGACTAAAATTAGAGCACATGGTATTGGGGATAAGGTGTTGACATGGATAAAAAATGGGTTGGCAGACAGGAAGCAAAGAGTAGGAGTGAACGGGTCCTTTTCAGAATGGCAGGCAGTGGCGAGTGGAGTGCCGCAAGGCTTGGTGTTGGGGCCGCAACTGTTTACCATATTTATTAATGATTTGGAAGAGGAAATTAGGAGCAACACTAGCAAGTTTGCGGATGATTGAGGCAGTGCAGCGTAGGTTCACGAGATTGATCCCTGGGATGGCGGGACTGTCATATGAGGAAAGATTGAAAAGACTAGGCTTGTATTCACTGGAGTTTAGAAGGATGAGGGGTTATCTTGTAGAAACACATAAAATTATAAAAGGACTGGACAAGCTAGATGCAGGAAAAATGTTCCCAATGTTGGGCGAGTTCAGAACCAGGGTCCACAGTATTAGAATAAAGGGGAGGCCATTTAAGGCTGAGGTGAGAAAAAACTTTTTCACCCAGAGAGTGGTGAATTTATGGAATTCCCTGCCACAGAGGGCAGTGGAGGCCAAATCACTGGATGGATTTAAGAGAGAGTTAGATGGAGCTCTAGGGGCTCGTGGAATCAAGAGATATGGGGAGAAGGCAGGCACGAGTTATTGATTGGGGACGATCAGCCATGATCGGAATGAATGGCGGTGCTAGCTCGAAGGGCCGAATGGCCTCCTCCTGCACCGATTTTCTATGTTTCTATGTTTCTATGGATCTTTCTCATCCCTACGGTAATTGATGAGATGTGTTGTATTCATTGCTCCCGGGTTTATATCAATTCAAACTTGGACACGCAAAACAGCAAAAGTAGACTGTATATAATCATTTATTTTCCCAATCTTTTGGTTTAGATCTCATAGGTGGGTATGTCAAGAATGGTTAGTTTACAAACAGAAACATTGCATTTGTATTTGTTTATGCGCGATGTACGAAACAAAACTCTACAATCTCACGATAATAATCATGTCTTCTTTTGTTACTTTAGTACAGTTTGGTATTCAAAGTATTCTCATCCAGAGTCTTCCTCAAAGTTGAACTCTTTCAAGCGTATGCATGCACAGTAATCTGCAGTTCACTCCCTTGCTAGATGACAACTTGCTGCAAGTTCCCAGTAATCACCAATCATACTGTCATGGTTTATTACGGTGTAGATAATCTTGTGAGGTTATTTGTATTATTGTTTTGACAGTTAAAACCTCTTGCACCAACCTTCCTCTCCACTATGATCCCAGAGAGTGCCCTGCCTAGCTAGCCTGAAACAAAGCACATGATTGCTCTATAGGCGTCCGACTCAATGTCAAACGTGCTTTGATTGGACAATTACTACTCGGAAAATTTGAGTTTTTTTCCATATTTTAAAAATATGTGCAGGTTTTGTTCTTGACGAGTTTCAGGTATGATTTCTATAATATTTTTACACAACATGTTATAAATACAGGTAGATACGTGATTTGGGTCATGCAATGAAACGAAAAAGCACCTCGGCCCACGGTTTAATGTGGTGGAGAAAAAGCACTTTGAGCTTAATAAGGGTGATTGTCCTTAACAGGTGGGAGACAAATCAAAAAATTAAATGTGCAATTATAATTCATCTTTGCTGTAGATGCCAATGCTGTGAAGGTTGAATAAGAGGAGGATTTGAAGTAATGGCAGAATCACTTAAAATGCTCCAAGGTTTCATAAGATAAGGAATAGGAGTAGAATTGGGCCATTCGGCCCATCAAGTTTATTCCGCCATTCAAGCATAGCTGATCTATCCCTCTCTCCATAACCTCTGACGCCTGTACTGATCAAGAATCTTTCTATCTCTGCCCTAAAAATATCAACTGATGGATATCCACCAAGGATGCATTCTCAGCCCCCTATTATACTCTTTATACACTCATGACTGTGCAGTCAAATATCAATCCAACTCAATTTACAGGTTTGCAAATGACGCCACTGTAGTGGGCGGGATATCAAATAACGATGAGACAGTGTATAGGAAGGAGATTAAGAACCTTGTAACCTGTTGCCAAGCCAACAACCTCTCCCTCATTGTCAGCAAGACAAAGGAGATTATGATTGACTTCTGGAAGTGAAGCAATAAACACAGATAATATAGGTTGATGGTGCAGAAGTGGAGATGGTTGAAAGCTTCAAGTTCTAGGAATAAATATCACCAGCAATTTGTCCTGGACTAGCCACATCGATGCAATGGACAAGAAAGCATACCAACACTTCTACTTCATTAAAGGCTTAGGAAGTTTGTCATGTTCAAAACAATCCTTACCAACTTCTACAGATGCGCCATAGAAAACATTTCATCAGAATGCATCATGGTATGGCTTGAGAATAGCTCCATCCAAGACTACAAGAAATTGCAGAAAGCTGTGGACGTGGCCCAGACCAATGCACAAACCAACCTCCCTTCCATTGACCATCTATACTTCTCGCTCTCGCCAAGGCCACCAGCATAATTAAGGACCAGTCTCACCCCGGTCACTCCCACTTCTCCCCTCTCCCATCGGGCAAGAGGTACAGAAGTTTGAAAAAGCCTTCCCTCAGATTCAGAGACAGTTTCTTCCTAGCTGTTATCAAGCCACTGAACCATCCTCTCAACAGCTAGAGTGCGGACCTGACCTCCAATCTACATCTTTGGAGACCCTTGAACTGTCTTTAACAGACTTTAGTGTACCTTATCTTCCACTAAATGTTGTACCCTTTATCCTGTATCTGTACACTGTGGACGGCTTGATGTTAATCATGTAGAGTCTTTTTGTTGACTGCAGAGCATGCAACAAAAAGCATTTCACTGTACCTCAGTATATGTGACAGTAATAAGAGAGTTTCAGTTTATTATGTGGGATCGAGGGAAAGCTAGCTGGCTGAATAGAAAATTGGTTTCTTGGAAGAAAACAGAGGTGGTGTTGGAAGATTGTTTTTCACACTGGAGGCCTTTGATGGATCGGTGCTGGGTCTTTTGCTGTTTGTGTTTTATATCATCAATTTGTATGAGAGTGTTAGCCATGATTAGTCAGTTTGCAGATGTCACTAAAGTGAGTGGTGTCGGAGACAGTAAAGATGGTTGTCAAAAATTACAACTGGATCTTGATTTGTTGGACAAGTGGGCTGAGGAATGATTAATGGAGTTTAATGTAGATATGTGCAAGATGTTGCATTTTTGGATGTCAAAGCAGGGCAGGACTCTGTGGAGTGTTGTAGAGCAGAGTGATCTAGGAGTGCAGGTACATAGTTCCTTGAAAGTGGCATCACATATAGATAGGGGGTCAAGAAAGCTTTGGCCAGTTAGTGTATTGAGTATAGAAGGATCTTATGCTGGAAAGAGTGCAAAGAAGAATTACGAGGAGGTTGCTAGGACATATAGTGCCTGAGTTTTAGGGAGAGGCTGAACAGGCTTGGATTATTCCTTGGAAGACTGGAAGCTGAGCGATGATCTTATAGAGGTGTATAAGATCATGAGGGGAATAGGTAGGATAAATGCAGAGAGTCTTTTACTCAGGATAGGGGAATCTAGCACCATAGGTTTAAGATGAGAGGGAAGAGATTTAATAGGATCCTAAGGGGCAACTTTTCACAGAGAGGGTGGTGTGTTCTGGAAAGAGCTGCGAGAGGAGATAGTTGAGGCAGATACTATAACAACATTTACCATATAACCATATAACAATTACAGCACGGAAACAGGCCATCTCGACCCTTCTAGTCCGTGCCGAACACGTATTCTCCCCTAGTCCCATATACCTGCGCTCAGACCATAACCCTCCATTCCTTTCCCGTCCATATAACTATCCAATTTATTTTTAAATGATAAAAACGAACCTGCCTCCACCACCTTCACTGGAAGCTCATTCCACACAGCCACCACTCTCTGAGTAAAGAAGTTCCCCCTCATGTTACCCCTAAACTTCAGTCCCTTAATTCTCAAGTCATGTCCCCTTGTTTGAATCTTCCCTACTCTCAGTGGGAAAAGCTTATCCACGTCAACTCTGTCTATCCCTCTCATCATTTTAAAGACCTCTATCAAGTCCCCCCTTAACCTTCTGCGCTCCAAAGAATAAAGCCCTAACTTGTTCAACCTTTCTCTGTAACTTAGTTGCTGAAACCCAGGCAACATTCTAGTAAATCTCCTCTGTACTCTCTCTATTTTGTTGACAGCCTTCCTATAATTAGGCGACCAAAATTGTACACCATACTCCAGAATTGGCCTCACCAATGCCTTGTACAATTTTAACATTACATCCCAACTTCTATACTCATTTAAAAGACATTTGGGCAGGTACAAGGATAGTAAAGGTTTAGAAGGATATGGGGTAGACATGGGCAGGTGGGTCTAGTGTAGATGGGGCATCTTGGTTAGCATGGGAAAGTTGGGCCGAAATAGCAGCTTCTATGCAGCATGACTGTGTGACTATGTATTAGATTCTCTCCTCGCATAATCTTTTCTAGTTCATACGAATCAGATGGCATAACCAAGCCCCACTTTTACTTTCCCTCTCTCTTGAGGACGATGATCCCTGTGTCATGTTTAATGTAATCTCAATTGCCCGGATTCCGTCCGATGAGATGTGAGAATTGAAGGAGGATTCAATAAATGGCACACCCATTAACAGAGACTGAATGTTCACATGGTGAGCCAGCAGGCGTGTGTGGACAGAGACCATGCCGAGGGAGGTTTCTGTCTGTGTGGAGAACAGCAGTTTGGCAGTACTGAACGTGAATATGAATTACAATGAGGTAGTTCACAGAAGCAGGCTGTTGACTTCACAAGTTGAGATGTTTGGGCTTTTCATTAAGCAAACTGGATCTGTTATTATAAGAATTTTAACAAAACCAAGTTAATCCAAACATAATTTTGAATCCGTGGATCAGTAAATGAGTATTTTGTTTACACTGTTTACATGCCTATAAAAGGCACACGTCAATAAGGGAAACATTTTGGCAGTATTGTGAATCAGTAAATTGGCTTCAGTCACAATGTGGTCCATATTGTCACATGTTTGGAGCTGCTTAATTTTCTTCCCAGTGATCTCAATGAGATGAATATAAAGTATCGGCAGCCTGTGCTTGCTTAGCAGTAAAGTCAAAAGCTTACCCCAGTATATTGTTCTGGCAAAAGATTGTGCAGTTATCTGAGACAGCTTTATACAGTGAACAAATGTAAGAAATAACAGTAGGAATAGTCATTCAGCCCTTCATGTCTTCTCCACCATTCAACAAAATCACGGTTGATCCTTTATTTTAATGCCATTTTCCAAAAATAGCTTCACAGATGTTGGGGGAGTCCAGAACCAGGGACAATAGTTTAAGAATAAGTGGTAAGCCATTTAGAACGGAGATGAGGAAAAACTTTTTCACACAGAGAGTTGTGAGTCTGTGAAATTGTCTGCCTGTGGAAGCTGGTTCTCTGGATGCTTTCAAGAGAGAGTTAGATGGAGCTTTTAGGGATAGCGGAGTTAAGGGATCTGGAGAGAGGGCAGGAATGGGGTACTGATTGTGGATGATCAGCCATGATCACATTGAATGCCGGTGCTGGCTCGAAGGGCCGAATGGCCTACTCCTGCACCTATTGTCTATATGGAGTGTGTAAGTGCTATGTTCTATGATAATCCAGAGGTCATTAGCTTCATGTTTCTGCTCTTTAATAAGCGACATGCGTAAGATATGCAAAGTAGATGTAGAATGATTCATGGAGCCATATGGAAGACATTTGAGTTTTTTTCCCAGCAAGACTCCGTTTCTACCTTACAATGCAAGATGCAGCCTGACTGTTAAATATGTCAGCAATTTTTGTTTTTACTTCAGATTTAAGGCCTCTGCAATGTTATGCTTTTCCTTCCCTCTGGTCTTTTACTGGATAATCTTATGTCACTATAAAGAGCTGTCACACTTGGGCAATCTAATCCACGAGTTCTGGCAAGTTGACCTCGACCCATACTAACAGCATGGTCGACACGAGGTCGTAGGATGTCTTCGTAACTCTCCTTCATGCTCGAAAGTGGTCTCCGCATACTTGAGGCCTCAGCTAGGTTGCTGCAATTTTTCAATATGTTAAAAAATGCCCGCGAGTGAAATAAGGTCGCCATAGAAAAAATCAATACTTTTTTCACTCGTAGGTTTAGTCGTAGTAGGTCGTAGTAGGTCGGCATGTTAATCGTAGGTAATCGAGGGTATTCGAAGGTAGTCATAGATAATCTTCATCATAGTCGAAGGGAGGTCGAAGGAGAACGAAGGAGGTGGTCTTCACTTTCCACTATTCGGTGGCCAATTCTCCCGAATTTAGTCGTAGCTAGTCGAAGCTGGTCTTCGACTTAGTCGAAGGAGGTCTTCTACATAGTCGAAGGAGGTCTTCAACCTATCATTTTTTCAAACTCTCCTAAACTCTCCTAGACACGTCTGTATATGCTTTTACAATTTGGGGAATTTTCCAAAATAAAAACAATGCATAGAGAGTAAATAAAAGGATGGAAGTATATATACACCATGTGGAACTTTTTTCTTGTTTTTTATTATTATATAAAGAAAAATTATATATAGTAGCAACAAGTATTTAACATAAAGAATATTCATACTAACACATATGTCTTTTAGTGAAAAAATAAAGTGCTAGAGGAACTCAGTGGGTCAGGGGGCATCTGTGGAGGGTAAAAAAATGACAACATTCAGGAACCTTAGAATCATAGTCATAGAGTGAATCAGTGTGGAAAAAGGCCCTTTAGCCCAACTTGCCCATACCAGTCAACATGTCCCAGCTACACTAGTCCCACCTTCTTGTGTTTGGTCCATATCCTTCCAAAATTGTCCTATCCACGTACCTGTCTAACTATTTCTTAAACGTTGGGATATTTCCAGCCTCATCTACCTCCTCTGACAGCTTGCATCTACCCGATTTATTCCTCTCATTATTTTATACACCTCTATAAGATCATCCCTCATCCTCCTGCGACCCAGCCTACTCAACCTCTCCCTATAGCTCACACACTCTAGTCCTGGCAACATCCTCGTAAATCGTCTCTGAACCCTTTCAAGCTTGACAATATCTTTCCTATAACATGGTGCCCAGAACTGAACACAATATTCTCAATGCGGACTAACCAACATCTTATACAACTGCAACATGACCTCCCAACCTCTATACACAATTTTCTGCCTGATGAAGGCCAATGTGCCAAAAGCCTTTTTGACCAACTTATCTACCTGTGACTCGACCTTCAAGGAACTATGCAACTGCACTCCTAGATCCCTCTGCTCTACAACACTCCCCAGAGGCCTACCATTCACTATATAGGTCCTGCCCTTGTTAGATGTCCCAAAATGCAACACCTCACATTTCTTTGTATTAAAAACCTTCTTCAGAATGATTAAAGGTTGGTCTGACAAAGGTCATAACCCAAAAGGTCATCTGTCCTCTTCCCTCCATAGATGCTGTTTGACTTGCTGAGTTCCTCCAGCATTTTGTTTTTTGTTCAGATTTACAGAATTTGCATTCTCTTGTGTGTTTCAGTTGCAAACTTATCACAAACTATGAATACTAGCAGTGGCCACAATCACTCATGACCACATTTTCTTTGCTGATGATTTAAAACAAAAATAAATACAAATATTATTCCAAGTTGGTGGTCAGTACTTTTTGCTATTTTTGAGGCTTGAGGATACTTTTTATATGTAAAATTGTTGAAGCTATTCATAAAGAGCTTGTGAGCACTTTCTGAATACTTTTTCTTTGCTTGGGGAATTTGATTGTGAAATTTATATTACGTGATGTTGCAAAAAGTTGTGTATCAGCACTAAATGTTTCCCTTGCACCCCTGGCACACCTCAAGATATCACGTCAGGAATAAAGACAGATTAGATGTAGACAACTTACTTTTAAATGTTTAAGATAATAACATGTAGACAGGAATTACAGCAGCTAAAAAGTGAAACTGGTGATTCCCAATTAAGTCTGCTGGGATGGAGATGGGATGGTTAATGGGGATCTTCATAGATATGAACTGATATTTCTGAAGGGTTGAGGAGTAATTTGGCTCAAATTCCAATGGGCCTACTTCCTCCATAATGACACATACCCAGATACATCCCGATTCTTGCACTTAAGATATCTTTGTATTGTATTGTATTGTATTCAATTTATTGTCATTATCTGATAAGAGACAACTAAATGGATTTTCCTTAGTCATGTAACATAAAAAAAATAAAAAATAAATAAATAATATTTTACAAGCACAAACACAGAAGTCCATGACACAACACAACCCCACAGTGGGATCCCTTGTTCCAGATTTCACTGCATTCTGCACCATTCCTATAATGCCCCGTCCCACTTAAGAAACCTGAACGGAAACCTCTGGAGACTTTGCGCCCCACCCAAGGTTTCCGTGCAGTTCCCGGAGGTTCCCGGAGGTTTTTGTCAGTCTCCCTACCTGCTTCCACTACCTGCAACCTCCGGCAACCACCTGTAACCTCCGGGAACCGCACTGAAACCTTGGGTGGGGCGCAAAGTCTCCAGAGGTTTCCGTTCAGGTTTCCTAAGTGGGATAGGGGCTTAACCCTCTACTTTCCCCAGTTGTGAGGTAGGGTCCATGGTGCAGAACCTGGATAAAGTGGATGTGGAGAGGATGTTTCCACTAGTGGGAGAGTCCAGGAAAGAGGCCATATTCTCACAATCAAAGGACATACCTTTAGAAAGAAGATGAGAAGGAATTTCTTGAGTCAAGCGGTGGTGAATCTGTGGAATTCATTGTCACTGATGGCTGTGGAGCCATTGGGTAATTTTAAGACACAGATTGACAGATTCTTGATTAGTAAGGGTGTCAAGGGTTATGGGGAGAAGGCAGGAGAATAGGGTTGAGAAGGAGAGATGGATCAGCCATGAATGAATGGCGGAGTAGATTTGATGGGCCAACTGGCCTAAAGGGGCTATCCCACTGCGGCGACCTAATCCGCGAGTTAAGAAGAGTGTCTTCGACCTTCAAGTTTGAGTACACTCACCTGGAAAACCTTGAGCTGGATCGACCGTCCGCACACACATACATAGAAACATAGAAACATAGAAAATAGGTGCAGGAGTAGGCCATTCGGCCCTTCGAGCTTGCACCGCCATTCAATATGATCATGTCTGATCATCCAACTCAGTATCCTGTACCTGCTTTCTCTCCATACCCCCTGATCCCTTTAGTCACAAGGGCCACATCTAACTCCCTCTTAAATATAGCCAATGAACTGGCCTCAACTACATTCTGTGGCAGAGAATTCCACAGATTCACCACTCTCTGTGTAAAAAATGTTTTTCTCATCTCAGTCCTAAAAGATTTCCCCTTTATCCTTAAACTGTGACCCCTTTTTCTGGACTTCCCCAACATCGGGAACAATCTTCCTGCATCTAGCCTGTCCAACCCCTAAAGGATTTTGTAAGTTTCTATAAGATCCCCCTCAATCATCTAAATTCTAGCGACTACAAGCCGAGTCTATCCAGTCTTTCTTCATATGAAAGTCCTGACATCCCAGGAATCTAGATTAGATTATACCTTTAATAATCCTTTACAGGAAATTACAGTGCCACGAAAAGACAGACATAACACCACACGTTTCCTCAAATGGCTTCCATACTTAACAAGTTAAAATACAAGTTAAAATACAAGTTAAAAAACAATTAATTTAAAAAAAAGTGCAGTTATTTATGCGCATTATATAACCTTATAGCAGCTGGTAAACAGGACTTCCTATGTCTCTCAGTTTTGCACATTGGTGCAATCAGCCTCTGACTGAAAATGCTGCTCTTGATCACCTTCAGGGTATGGAGTGGGTGAGTGGGGTTGGTCATTATTGAACCCAGTTTGTTCAGAGTTCTGGCCTCTGCCACCTGCTGGACCGTTCGTTGCTCAGCCCCGACCACTGAATCAGTCTGGTGAACCTTCTCTGTACTCCCTCTATGGCAAAAATGTCCTTCCTCAGATTAGGAGACCAAAACTGTACACAATACTCCAGGTGTGGTCTCACCAAGACCCTGTACAACTGCAGTAGAACCTCGGTCAGTGAAGAAGATTGCCTACGGCTGCCCTCGACTGCCTGTAACGAAATAGCGACCCCACTCCACTGGAACCTATGCCGACCAAATTTTACTCGCAGAAAGTTTTCAACATGCTGAAATGTTTTTCCGCGACCTAGCTGAGTCCGCGAGTATGCGGAAACTTCCCTCGAGCATGAAGGAGAGTTCCAGTGACCTCCTAGGACCTCCTAGGACCACGCGTCGACCATGCTGCGAGTTTGAATCAAGGGCAAACTCTACTGAACCCGCGGATTAGGTCGCCGCAGTGGTACAGCCCCTTTATTCTGCTCCGATAATTAATTAACACGAACATTAATTGGTAGCTCCTTGCACAGAAGTTGTTTGACTGGCAAAGTTCTTCCAGCATTTCCATTTGTTTTTCTCATGACCCTTGTGCCAATTTGACAAGCCACTAGTGTGTGCTGACACTCGACTGTCCAGAGGTATCTCTGCCGCCATACTTGCAGGTTCCAGTCAACCCCTTCCAATTCACCCCACACGTTTTCAGATCAAAATAACATCCCCTCAGTTCCTGCAACATATCTCTCTGGATGTCTCCTACAGTCATCTTAAAATCTTGTTGGACACTTAACTAGTACCACAGAATAACTTCTCTCCCAGGTACCAGTTAAAAATCAATATTAATAAATCACTTTTGCAATAAAATCCCTGTCCATAAAAATGTCCAATTCACGTTGTACGTCATCACAGGAGAATTGTCAGTATAGGAGGAAAAAGTGCTTAGTAAAGTGTTGCTTCCACCTTTTTTATTGCATCAAGATTGTGCAGCAGCTGTTATCGCTGAGACTATTAATAAACACAGGAGTGATATATTGATTGTAACCTTATTATTCACATTGTCCAGTGGCACTTGGAGGTAAAATCTCAAATTCTATCACCGCCCCCTGAATCCCCCTATCATAAGCATCCAACAATAATATTTGAATATAGGATATAAAACAGGACAACACAGGGAAGGCCCTTCAGCCCACCATGTCAATGCTGGATATGGTGTCAGGTTAAACTATTCTCCTCTGCCTGCGCTTGATACATACCCCTCCATTCCCTGCATATCCATTTGCATAAGTAAAAGCCTCTTCAATGCCACTATTGATCTGTCTTTACCACTATCCTTGGCAGCGCATTCCAGGCACTCACCAATCTCTGTGTCAAATACTTGCCCTGCATATAGAAACGTAGAAAATAGGTACAATAGGCCATTCGGCCCTTCGTGACAGCACCACATTAAAATATGATCATAGCTGATCATCCAAAATCAGTACCCCGTTCTGGCTTTTTCCCCATATCCCTTGATTCCCTTAGCTCTAAGAGCTAATTCTACTGTAACTCTCTCTTGAAAACTCTAACCTTCTCTTGAAAACATCTACTTTAAATTCTGCCCTTGTCACCTTAAAGCCATGCCCTCTAATAAATGTACTCGCTTGAATTTATGTCTCTTAGTCCTAATTTTTCTAGCTTTATTGAGATAAGTACTCATAAAAATACATACGTTTTGACAACAGCTTGCTTTATTTGTTTCCACGGTGTTTTATGCATATCTTACCTCCTTGTACATTTAAAGGTGGTTTTGGGGGGGTTTTTTGCTCCCTTTTCGCCATGATTGGGTATTCTGGTAGCACAATGATCAGAATCCAGCACAACGCTACGTTTGGTTTGACAAATGCAATCTAATCTTTGCACTGGCGCTTTGCTTTCAAGTGTTTTCACTTATTTCCACAAGGATTTCAATTACTTCAGTGCATTGTCCGAATGTTGAAAGTGACAACTCTAGTTTAGTTTAGTTGGGTTTAGATTATTTTAGTTTAGTTTAGATTATTGTCACGTATACCAAGGTAATGTGAAAAGCTTTTTTGTAGCATCCTATCCAGTCAGCGAAGAGACTATACATGATTACAATTAAGCCGTCCACAGTGTACAGATACAGGATAAAGGGAATAATGTTTAGTGCAAGATTAAGTCCAATAAAGTCTGATTAAAGATAGTCCGAGGGTCTCCAATGAAGTAGCTCATAGGGCAGGACCACTCTCTTGTTGGTGATAGGATCGTTTAGTTACCCGATAACAGCCGGGAAGAAACTGCCCCTCAATCTGGTGGTATGCGTTTTCACACTTCTGAACCTTTTTCCTGACGGGAGAGGGGAGAAGAGGGAGTGACTGGGGTGAGATTCGTTCTTGATTATGCTGGGGGCCTTGCCGAGGCAGCGTAAAGTGTAGATGGAGTCAATGGAAGGGTTGGTTTGTGTGATGGTCTGTGCTGCGTCCACATTACTCTGCAATTTCTTGCGGTCTTGGATGGAGCTGTTCCCAAACCATACTTCCTGCATCCTGATAAAATGCTTCCTACGGCTCATTTGTAGTCATTGGTGAGAGATGATGGGGACATGCCCAACTTCCTATTGTCATTTGCAGGGACTTTTTTGATTCTTCTATTATTTCAAACCCATTCAATAGTTTATTTTAAATCTTTTTTAATTTTTCTAAGAACCTGCACAATGTAAAATTCTCCCTTAAGTGATTCTTGCAATGGTAATAGTTGTGGTGTACCCTAGTTTTCTTCTTGCTCTTATCTTCCTAAATTTAGATTAATGTCTCTCCAGCTATTTCCAGCTTCAATGCAGGAGCTGATTGACAGGAGAAATATTTTTGTATGTTTAAAATGTTCTTTTCATCAAACATCTCTGAAATATTTATTTTAAGTTCAACAAAAGGTGGATGGTGCCAGGAATTAATACCGAGATTAGCCCAACAATCAAATCATTCCTTTCTTTATTGCTCTATGGACTGAAATATCCCCTGGGATTTCAAACCATTGCATATCTGTTACTTCTATCACTGCACTGTTCACCCTGATGGTACAAAAGGATTCCGCGCGTCCAAGGCATGAGCAGCAAATCATGGGTTTACGGGCATCCAATTGTGCGGCCCCAAGGGCTGCAGCAGGAAATAGTGTTGCCTCACAATTACAACAACATGGATGACCTTGAATGCTAATGGTGTGGAGTCTGCACGATCTCCCTGTGACTGTGTGGATTTTTTCCAGGTGCTCTCCTTTCCTGCCACATTTCATAGACGTACTGGCCAGATTGGGCATTGTAAATTAACCCTTCACGTCGGCAGTTGGCAGAAGAATCGGGGAACTTGATGCGCATGTGTGGGGGAAGAAGGTGCAGTGAAATAAGTGGGGGGAAAGGAATTGATGGAATTGCTCTGACAGCCAGCATGGACTTGATGGGCTTATTGGCCACAAATGTCATGAGAATATATCCAGTAGTTTCAGCTGCATTGTTTCAGTTAGAATCAGGAAGATCTCTGGCAGATCATTCACTCATCTCCTGATCAAAATTATTATTTGCAATAGAACTCAATGACTTTCAACTAACCTCCCTGGTATATTTGGCTCCTCAAAGTTGTTCTGTTTTTTTGATTAGCCCATGTCTGATTTGCATTTTCACAGCATTTATGGACCTTGGTTGCAAAGATCCTAATACCCTAGTGTAATTAAATTCTACCAATCTGGTCTTGAAACTTTTATTTGGCCATGACTTAATAGATTTCTGGAAAGTGAGATTCAGAGTTCAGTTGAAATATATTGCCTAACAATGGCCTAGATTCAATTTTTGAATTACAGCCATATTTAGGTTTAGGCTTATTATTGTCACATAATAATAATAATAATAATAATAATAATAATAATAATAATAACTTTATTTATAAAGCACTTTAAACAACTACAGTTGCCACAAAGTGCTGTACATGAGAACTCATGAACAAAAAGCTATTACAAACAATTAAAAACCATTAAAAACCGTAAAACGAAGGACTATAAAAAACACACTAAAAATTAAAAGACATTAAAAGCACTAAAAACAGGAGCAATGCCTCAGCCAGTGTCGAAAGCCAAAGAATAAAAATGTGTTTTTAGGGAGGATTTGAAGATGGACAGTGAGGGGGCCTGTCTGATGTGCAGCGGCAAGGTGTTCCAGAGTGCCGGAGCAGCAACAGAAAAGGCTCTATCCCCTCTGAGCTTCCGCATAGACCTTGGTACCTCAAGGAGCAGCTGATCAGCTGACCTGAGGCACCTGGCAGGAGCATATAGGTGGAGCAGCTCAGAGAGGTATGCTATTCAAACAGATTGGACATACCTAACATAGATACAACTAGTTGAAATTCAAGCACAGTACATAGAGCAAAGTGGAAGATACAGAGTATGGAATATAGTCCTCAGCATTGAAGCACATTGTAGTGCATCAGTTCCATAGACGGTCCCATTCCACAACAGTGTAGAGATGGATTGGACAGTATCCGAGCTTATGGAAGGATTGTTCAAAAGCTGATAATGAGGATAAGCAGTTATATCTCAGCCATAAGGGCGCTGCATTGAAGGCAGCCTCTGCCAACAGTCTGTTCGTTTTTCATAGCTTTTTATTATTTTAGCTTGTCTAAACCATTTGTTTTGGGGATTCTTTAGTTTTTCTATGTGGGGGAGGGGGAAACTGTTTCACTGTCACTTCCTGGCGAGGATGCGTCACGTCCTTGCCCCCCTCCTCGCGGCCTACGAACTGGATCAGAGCGGCCTTTCCTACCGGAGACGGGGGACTGGGCCAGAGCTTCGGCAGCGGCAGCGCGGCACTGGATTCACCGCAGAGCGGGCGATGCCTACCTGGATCGCCGTTTGGCGCTCCGGACCGTTAAGCCTGCTACTCCAACATCGCGGGGCTGTGGTTCACGGAGCTCCCAGCGCGGGCGTGCTGACCATCATCACGGAGTCCCTGGGGCCCTTTGCCAAGGGCCGCCAGCGTGAATCTCTGCCCAGCGCGGCCTGAGGACTTCGAGAGCCACGGACTCCGGTGGGAAGCGGCCGATACGAAGGTCCAAGCCGCTGAAGTTGGCCTCCCGTTCCGACGTTGGAGTTCCAGCGACCCGGCGAGCGGGCCTGAGCGGCGAGCCGCCGGTGGCTGCGACTGCGGAGGGCTCCAGAGGCCCCGTCCACGGGTGAACATCAGGAACATCAGAGGAAGATGACTGACTTTGGTGCCTTCCCTCACAGTGGGAAACTTTTGATTCTGCTGTGTGGGGATGTTTTATGTTGGGCTCTATCGTGTGTTGTGTTCTTTATTTGATAGTATGGCTGTATGGTGACCACACATTTCACTGTACCATCTGGTACATGTGACAAATGAATGTATCTTGTATCTTGTATTTCTCAGTCTGGGGGTGCACAGTTTCAATCTCTGTACCTACTGCCAGACGGGAGCAGGGAATAAAATGAACAGCCGAGGTGGGACAAGTAATTTAATTATGTTGGCTGCAGGGTGAAGTGTAGATGGAGTCAACGGTGGGAAGTTTGGTGGGTGTGAACAGTATTGCAGAGGAACAGACCCTTCAGCCCTTAGTATCCATGCTGAACATGATGCCAGGTTAAGTTAGTCTCCTCTGCTTGCACATGATCCACATCCCTCCATTCCCTGCCTATCCCCTGTATGTGCCTACCTCAAAGCCTTTAAAATGCCACTTTGTGTCTGCCTCCACCACCACCTTCAGGGCATCCACCACTTTCTGTGCATACAGCCCCATACATCTCATCTAAATTTGCCCCATTCACCAACTAGCTATGCTCGCTAGTCTTTGAAATTTCCACATTGGGATTAAGATTCTGACTGTCCACCCAATCTATATCTTTCATTGTTTCATATACTGTACTGTTATCAGGTCTCCTGTTTATTCCCACAGTCCAAAGACGTACAGATTTGTAGGTTAATTGGCTTGGTATAATTGCAAATTGTCCCTAATGTCTGTAGGTTAGTGTTATTGTGCGGAGATCACTGGTTAGCATGGACCCGATGGGCCGAAGGGCATGTTTCCACGCCATATCTCTAAACTAAATGAAACTAAAACCTAAAGTAGCAGCAAATGATCATATGGTCCATCAAAACTGCTCAGCTATTCAACAAATCTAAAGATGATCCATCGCATGCTTTGCATTCGGGCATGATCACCAAGTAAGTGTCTAAAACATAATCCATCACTCTGTGGTTGGAAATTCCAGAGATTTATTGTCAAGTGTGTAAAAATAAAGACCTCAGTGTAAATGATGGACCGTTTATCCTGAGAGGCCTTCCAGTTCCTGATTTTCTAGACTGAAGAAGCAGTCATCAACCCCCTCTGTACCTTGAATGCTTCAATGACATCAACTCTCATTTTTCTAAATTCCAGTGAATCTATGCTAGGTTATCTACAATCTTCCCACATGAATACTGTAAATTGCCGAGATGTGCACTCATAGAGCTGTGTCAACGCCAACTAAGTAAATCAACACTAAACGATACTATCAAATGTGGGATTGTCAATGTAAGAATTTCCATCAGGCTGTGTCATGTAAATTATGCTTTCAGATGCCCACTGGTACAAATAAGTAGCAGCTTAGGTATGTGTGTGTGACAGTATGAATGAAACTTGGAAATTTTGGTTTAGAGAGGAGATGAACTAGAAAGTACAAGAGCAATGTTCAATATCAGAGAAGATGATTTAAAAAATGAGGATTGAAATCTGGAGTCTTTATTCGTGCATTGAGATATTAAAGCATTACTTCATTTTTTTTCTGTAATGGAAGATACAGGAAAAACCTTTGAATTTATTCCAGTATTGATTAAATGCAGTGTTGATGTGTCAGAGGGTTTCTTTGCAATAACAGTATGTAACTTTGTTGCAGAGATGGATGCAACAGGCAATAGGGAGGCAGGATTGGTTGGATAAAAACAAAGTTGAAATTGGCTGCTCTCCAAGCAGAAATGTCATCTCTGGCAAATGGGCTTCATCTTAAGTTACTGAGAGAAATTATGGTACCAATTGTGGAGGCATTGTTATGTCACAACCTGCCAATCCTCCTTTGATATTAGGGGGATGGCAACATTGTGGAGGGCTAGAAATCATAGGTTGTTTAAAATAAATCAGAGAGGCAAAACCTTTGTGTAGGAAGGAACTGCAGATGCTAGTGTACATCGAAGATAGACACAAAATGCTGGAGTAAAGCAACGGGGCAAACAGCATCTCTGGAGAGAAGGAATAGGTAACGTTTTAGGTCGAGACCCTTCTTCAGACTGTCTGAAGAAGGGTCTCGACCTGATACATCTCCCATTCCTACTCTCCAGAGATGCTGCCTGACCCGCTGAGTTACTCCAACATTTTGATCTATCTTCAAGACAAACCCTTTAACAGGCTGCTCATCATAATGTCAATGTGGGGGGGGGGGGGGGGAGCTTGCAGAACTGGCACAAAATATTTAGCATATAGAAAAGTATGAGCTTAAAAATAAAACCAAACACAGGTTTGTTATAAACTTTAAAAACAAATAGCAATATCTAATGATAATGGAGCAGTTAATCCACATAAATGCCTTGAAAATACTTTTTCTATTACTCAGTCACATATGGGCATCATTTAATGGGCCAGTGTTTATTGTCTATCCTAAACTGAGTAGCTCGGCTCTTTCAGAAGCAGCTGGCAGGCAACCATGTCAGTAGGTGACAAATAAACCACATGGCTACAATGTGCACCATCTGCAACATTCGTCGGACCCAGATGGACCAATTTCTCTACCTGGAGAACATTATTGAACCCAGTTTATGGTTGTTATTAATGCTTTTTGAGGAGGCAATGGAGCTGATTGATGAGGATTGGGCGGTAGATGTTGCTTACATGGAATGCTTGGAATCCAAGGTGACTGGGTAGTATGGATTCAGAACTGGCTTACCCATAGAAGGCATTGGATAATGGTGGGAGGTTGTGTAGAGTACTCTTTCTCTAAAGATGTAGTCTGACCCAGTGAGTTACTCCAGCATTTTGTGTCTATCTTCATTTTGTAGAAGGTATTGAAAGCATGGTATTATTCAATCATGGCTGATCTATCTCTCCCTCCTTACCCCATTCTCCTGCCTACTCCCCATAACAGCTGACATTATTGGTCAGGTTACATTGGGTTACATTTGAGTTTTGGTTACAATTGTGTTCACAATACCAATAGAAGACATCAACATTTGAAAGAGGATTCAAATTATATTTTTTGGAATGAAGAACATCTGTTATGTGAAAAGACTGAAGAATCTGGAATGATAGAAATTTAAGAGAGGTCTTGGGGGATTTGAAAGGTATTGATAGAGGAGAAAATGTTTTCAAAAGAAGAATAGTTGGCAACCAATGAACAAGAATGAATGTGATTGACCAAAGACTTAGAGGTGTCAAAAGGAAACATTTGTCTCACAAAATGTGTGACAGGAAGTAGATATAAAGAAAGTTAAAAAAATACTCAAAAGAAAAAAAGTTTACAGTACTCTGGGGAGAAACTGACCCATGGAACTGATTGAATTTTTTTTTCAAAAAGTTGGACCAAATCGATTCCTTCTGTACCAAAGCACTTCATGATTATGCGATTCTTTTGTGAGGGGGATAGGTTGATATAAATATTGTGGGATCCTTGTAACTAAGAGGGTTATTTTCAACTTTCACGTGATGATCAACTGCCTATTACAAAATCACCTAGTTTTAGACAATAGACAATAGACAATAGGTGCAGGAGTAGGCCATTTGGCCCTTCGAGCCAGCACCGCAATTCAATGTGATTTTCACTGATTGAAATCAGCACCACTTCTATTGGACAACAAACTGCAGATTTTGTAAATCTCAAATAAAAAGAGAACATTCTGAAAACATTCAGCAGGTCAGGCAGCATTTGTGGAACAAAAAAGAGAAATGTTACAAGTCAAATATTCTTCAACCTACTGACTTGGTGAGTGTTTTCAGTAAATTTAGTTTTTATTTCACTCTAATATTGTTTTTATTTTGTCTATTCAAAATGTTGAGTCAAAATCTTATAATTTAGTTAACCGTGTCAAGTATTTCTTCCTAAATTTTTCATTTCTTGATTTTCTGCTAATTTAGGTTAATGCACTAAAACACATTGAATAATCCTGAAATATATACGGCCATCAAACATAAAGCTTTGGGACAGGTACCTAAATGAAAGAATGATTATTAGACAGTAAGTAAATCCACAACCCTTTAGATGGCAATGTTGTCAAACTATTTAACTACTGTAATTATTTTCATCCCTTAAACAAAAATCATACTTCACCCACAATTAAAATAATACATTTATGAATATTGACACCTATTTGCTGCACCTTGAAATCAGTGTATGGAGACTCACATGTTTCAGTAAAGGAAAATACATCATCTGGTGAGATCCATAAAGTAGCTCTTAGGTTTCAGTCAAAATACCTTCTTCTTATTGACAGCTGAAATTGGTGTATTTACTGAGAAAGGACAGTGGTTAACTGAGGTGCTTATGGAGATAAAAAATGAGACAACCCAGGCCACCCAGCAGCTAAATAACCACAAACACCATGTGCTCTTGGATTGGAAATGTCATCTTGACAAAAGGGACTTGGATAGGTTGGGAGAGTGGGCAGAGAAGTGGCAGATGGAATATAGTGTAGCAAAGTGTGGAGTCATGCATTTTGGTAGTAGGAATAAAGGCGTAGATTATTTTCTAAATGGGTAGAGAATCCAGAAATCGGAGGTGCAAAGGGACTTGGGAGTGCTGGTGCAGGATTCCCAAAACGTTAATCTGAAAGTTGAATCAGTAGTAAAGAAAGCAAATGCAATGCTAGCATTTATTTCGAGAGGGCTTGTATACGAGGCTCTATAAGGCGCTGGTCAGGCCGCATTTGGAATATTGTGAGCAATTTTGGGCACCATATCTGAGGAAGGATATGCTGGATCTGGAGAGGGTCCAGAGGAGGTTTACAAGAATGATCCCAGGAATGAGTAGGCTAACATATGATAAGCTTTTGATGGCACGGGGCCTGTATTCGCTGGAGTTTAGAAGAATGAGAGGGGACCTCATTGAAATGCAAAGAATAGTGAAAGGCTTGGATAAAGTGGATGTGGAGAGGGTGTTTCCACTAGTGGGAGAGTCTAGGACTAGAGGTTATAGTCTCAGAATTAAAGGGCATTCTTTGAGGAAGGAGATGAGGAAGAATTTATTTTGTCAGAGGGTGGTGAATCTGCAGAATTCGTTGCCACAGAAGGCTGTGGAGGCCAAGTCAGTGGATATATTTAAGGCAGAGATAGATAGATTCTTGATTAGTATGGGTGTCAGAGGTTATGGGGAGATGGCAGGAGAATGTGGTTAGGAAGGAGAGATTGAATGGCGAAGTAGACTTGATGGGCTGAATAGCCTAATTCTACTCCTATCACATGATCTTATGACCACACCAGCCTCTGACATATATGGCCTACAAGAAGATTCTGGCAAATGTGGACCAATTCGCATAATTTCTGAGCAACTTCTGAAGAAAGCAGATATTAATGATCGAATCCTCCATTAGCTTCAGTTTGCGAACTCGACATTTGGCCATCCGAGGTAAAGAATATTTAAAGATCAATACCCTAAACTGGGAACAAAACTCGTGGTTTTCAAGCAGCAGTAGTCCTTACCACCCTATATGCTTCTGTCTACCTACAATAAGCACCTCAGGGCACTGGAGTGATGCCACCGATAATGTAGCCTCAAAAAGCGAAGTGCTGGGTAGCACAGTAGCACAGTTGGTGGAGGTTTTGCCTCTCAGTCTCCTGTGTCTTTAATATAGCCACAGAATCTTCCAAAGCTTATAGCAGGGTAAGGAACCAACATCAGCATCTTCTCTGTGCCCACCATACCCATCATCAAAGCTCTAATTCTGCTTAGTCCATTCTGGTGGGTGGACCATATAAATCACATGCAGACTCCGGACTCCAAAATCAGCTGCGTTACACCAAATATCATTATGGGAGGAGATTATCAGAAGGGCTAAGGAACCAATTCAACAATGTTCTCAGAGTCTCGGTGGAAAAGCACAACATCTCAACTGACTCATGAGAATCCATCGTCCATGACTATTCAATTTGGAGATGGAGCATCAAAAATGGCACTCAGTCCGTTCATTGGTTACACGTGGAAGCCCAAATAAAAGAGTGGAAAGAGCACACCACCTCCCAAACTTCCCCATCAAGCACCCTATGTTTTTGTTTTAGTTTAAAGATACAGCATAAAAAAAGGCTCTTCGGCCCACCGAGTCTATGCTGATCAGCAATCATCCATACACCTCCATACTAGTTCTATCCTACACACTAGGGACAATTTACAGAAGGCAATTAACCTACAAACTCGAATGTCTCTGGAATGTGGGAGGAAACCGGAGCACCCGGAGAAAACCTACGTGGGAGAACTACAAAGTCCTACAGACAACATTGAATCCGGGTCTCTGGTGCTGTAAGGCAGCAACTCTACTGCTGTGCCACCGTGCCACCCTCTCTGTCCCATTTGTGGCAGAGCTTGTGAACCCGCAAGCCACCCCATGGATCTGGAACAGAAACAATTTATCCTTGACTCTAAAGGACTGCCAGGGAAGAAAAGCCGTCAAATACTCACTGCCAAGGCTCAACCATGCACAATAACCATTTGGACAAAAAGAAAGCAAACTGCCAATCTGTAAATGAGGCAATGCTATAAAGCAAGAAAGAAATCTTGTTCTCCCACTGATTTTATATGAACAGTCCATGGCTGTATGTTCGTGCTGAGAGTGATAACAGCTGCAATCTCAGTCCAAGGAACATTTGGCCATGAACCAGCTGGTTACAGAAGTCAATTTGGAATTGATTATTAAAATGTTTTAAAAAAAAATTCTGGAAGCCACGATCATAAAATACTTCATTCCCAGCAGCATCAGCCTGGCTCATGCAAGTGTACTTAGCCTTCGGCCATAATAGATGGTATCTTGGCAATAATGTACAAGCTATGCAACCCCCGGCTTGAATCCAGTTTGCACAAAGTCCGAGCAGCAGTTTCATCATCGGCGGTCACTCGAAACGAGTATGACTGCCCTCTCCTCTCCATAGGGTCGTCTACTTGTGGGTCTGTAGAGACCGATCCGCGATCCACACACCTTGGTGCAACGTGGGCAGTGGAGACTGGTGGTGGTTGGCAGTCGTCGAGCTCCCTTCTCTCTCCCCTTACGGTGCTGTCGCTTTGTCTCTGTGACACGGCGTAATTCCATTTCATGACGTGCAACTCCTTCCTGCACGGATTTCCTACAGGAGCACCTGTCCAGTGCAATGTGCCCCAGTTGCTCAATGTGATGTGGAATTTCTTCAAACTGTTCTTGATGTTGTCCTTGAAGCGTTTCTTTGGCCCCCTGGGGGCTCGTCGACCTTCCTTCAATTGAGAGTACAGGATTTATTTAGGGAGGTGTGTGTTGGACATGCGGATGACATGGCCAGTCCATCGAAGTTGGTGCTGCATTATTGTGGTGGTGATGCTGGTCATGTTGGCTTCCTCCAAAATATTGATGTTGGTGCGTTTGTCCTCCCAGCTGATCCTCAGAATCTTTCGTAAGGATCTTTGATGGTATTGTCCCAGGGCTCCCAGGTGCCTGCTGTAGGTGGTTCATGACTCGGCTCCATACAACAGGGTGGAGAGGACAATGGTTCTGTAGACCAGCAGTTTTGTTTGAGCCTTTGGGTCTCGGTCTTCAAAGACTCCTTTCCTGAGTCTGGCGTAGTCTCCGCTGGCACAACTCAGGCGATGGTTGACCTCAATCGGTCAGCTTTTGAGGAAAGAATGCTGCCAAGCAATCAAGATATTATACAGATACACCTACACCTTTATAACAAAGCAAAGATTATACACAAGTTGTATCAAACAAGATTTGATGTATAAACAGATCCCAATTTACCCGGTGTATTAATATAGAAACCTGGTGGTATTGCTATTATCACTTCAAAATTATTTCTATGGCACATTGGAAGCATTTCTCTATTATACTGATGGTTATTTTCCTGAAGAGTTTAAGAAATTAAAATACAGAATGGGAAGGAAGAAGCACTTGAGTTACTTCACTGAATGAAAGAAATGCATTTTATACAGCATCGGTCATGATCTTCAGAAATCACAAAGCACTTTAAGCCAATAAAGCATTTTTGAAGTGTAATCTCTGTTCTTACATAGAAAGCACAGCAGCAAATCCATCCACTTCCACAAGTGACCATGAGGTGATAGCTAGATTATCTGCTTTTGTGCTGTTCATGTGAGTGATAAATGTGTGCAAGCCAGCTAAGAGGCTGAGCGAACTCCCTCTTTTAGTTTAGTTCAGTTTAAGAATACAGCGCGGATACCGGGTCTTTGGCCCACCGAGTTCATGCCAGCCAGCAATCCCCACGCACTAGCACTACCCTACTCACTAGAGAGAATTTACAATCTGTACCAAAGCCAATTAACCTACAAACATGTACGTCTTTGGAGTGTGGGGGGATACCGGAACACCCAGAGAAAACCCGCGCGGTCACAGGGAGAACGTACAAACTCCGTACAGACAGCACCCATAGTCACGATCAAACCCAGGTCTCTGGCAGCAACTCTACCACTGTGCTGCCCATTATTGTTTATATGTCATAATGGACACCCTCAGAATTTCTGTAGGGAAATAGAAACATAGAAACATAGAAATTAGGTGCAGGAGTAGGCCATTCGGCCCTTCGAGCCTGCACCGCCATTCAATATGATCATGGCTGATCATCCAACTCAGTATCCCGTACCTGCCTTCTCTCCATACCCTCTGATCCCCTTAGCCACAAGGGCCACATCTAACTCCCTCTTAAATATAGCCAATGAACTGGCCTCGACTACCCTCTGTGGCAGGGAGTTCCAGAGATTCACCACTCTCTGTGTGAAAAAGGTTCTTCTCATCTCGGTTTTAAAGGATTTCCCCCTTATCCTTAAGCTGTGACCCCTTGTCCTGGACTTCCCCAACATCGGGAGCAATCTTCCTGCATCTAGCCTGTCCAACCCCTTAAGATAAATGATACGTTCCACACAGCCATGTTGGAATTGTAACTAACCTACAAACCTGCAGATGCTGGTAGAGTTGGGGAGGAGGGAGTGGGGGGGGGGGGGGGTGGGGGGGGGGGGGGTGGATGGGAGTTGGGGGCAGTGGAGTGGTGGGCAGATAGGGCCTTGCTTTAACATCTCATCTGAAAGTGAATTTAATGTGTCACTTGAAAGAAGGCAACCCTGACAAAGGAAGTATTAGCCAAGATATTGTGTTCACCTCTGGAATGGAAACCGATTCATACTCATGGGCCATGATTGGTAGTCTTACAGGAGGATTTATGCAACCTCATTATAACAATGTGCATATAGATTTCTTCTTGTCATTGCTTCCAGTAAAGGCACAATGTAATCAAAAATATGTGTGAGTCATATTCCATGATAATTTACTACCTGAGCTTGAAAGTTGAATGCTGGTGGATACTGTAGAAAATTTGACGAAAGGAATCTGAGTGCAGGCATAATATTCCTCCGCCCAAGGCCCATACGTCCCTTTTCCTTCAGGTGTATTTCACATTAAATGGAAATATGGGGGTCACTTTAGCCTCCATGCTGCCCAATATTTGGTGAACTACAAAGGAATTAGGCAGAAATCAGTTCTTCCTAGTTATTTTGAGCTGATTTGTTTGCTGGATGAATCTTTTCTAATCAATGTTGTGGCTCCCATCTGAATTGCTGGAAACTATGTCAATGTGGTGTAGACACAGCTTCACAACCTGGAAGCTTGAGAAAATCACAGATAAAACTGTTGACATGATTTGGAAATGGCAAAGGGATTGGTAGCTTTTACCAGCGGTTGCAAATGTTTATCATTCTTGCAAGTATCTTTCTGCATAATATGAGCACTTAGTTTACAAAAGGGAATAGTGGAATAGACTGTAAGCACATGTTAAACGCATTTGCAGCATATTATTATCCCAAGAAATCCCTGGGCATTGGCTGTCTGGAAAGTGGAGTCCAAGTCAATGGTTATTTTAAAAGCAGAAATAGATAGATTCTTGATTAGTACGGGTGTCTATGGTATGGGGAGAAAGCAGGAGAATGAGGTTAAGAGGGAAAGATAGATCAGCCATGATTAAATGGTGGCGTAGACTTGATGGGCCGAATGACCTAATTCTGCTCCTATCCAATGGCCAGTGGATGTAGTGTACCTGGACTTTCAGAAAGCATTTGATAAGGTCCCACATAGGAGATTAGTGGGCAAAATTAGGGCACATTAGGGCAAATTAGGGAACGTGGACAGTGCTGATTCATAATTTTTGCCCCACCTCTCTGGGCAGAATGGGTTGACATCCATTTAAAGGTCTGCTTGAATAAGTTAAGATATGGAGCATCGGCAGGGTGGATATTACTTCCTCAGCATCTTCACTTGCATTGCAACTGAAGCAACCAGAAGCTGGAAATCTCCGGTGCTATTTTGTGTACATAGCGCACCAAATATTGAGGCAACGTGGACAAAATCAACCTTGCATTTTCATTCAATGTATATTTCTTTTGATTTTGATCAAATATTCTTCCAAACATTGTCAGTATACCAGATATAACACGGTGTAAAAAATAAAATGCTAGGGAAATTTAGCAGGTCAGGCAATACCTATGGAGAGAGAAGTCCTGATGAAAGTTCATCAACCTGAGATGTTAGATTAGATTAGATTAGACTTTATTAATTCCCTTATTCAGGGGAAATTCAGATGTCCTTGCAGCACATTAATAAAAATACAACATAGTATTCATGAAGAAATTCCACACCAAAACATAAAAACATCCCCCCACAGTGATTCCCACTGTGGGGGAAGGCACAAAGTCCAGTCCCCATCCTCTTGTCCACCCAAAGTCGGGCCTATTGAGGCCTCCACAGTCGCCGCCACGGCGCCCGATGTTCTCACCGGGTGATGGTACTCCGGCGTCGGGAGAACCCCCAGCGGCTTGGGGTGCCAAGAACAGCCGCCTTCCCACCAGAGACCGCGGCTTCCAAGCCAACAGACCGCGCCAGACGGAGCTCCGCACACTGGCGATCTCGGTGAGAGATCCCAGGCTCCGGGATGTAAAGTTCAATGTCGCAGCTGGCAGCTCCGCAGAACCGCGGCTCCACAATGTTCTCATCGGCGGTCCCAGCATACTGGAGTTCCAGCGCGGTGACCCAGGAAAGGCATCGTCCGCTCCACGACAGCGCTCCAGCGCTGCGCCGCCGCCAAAGCCGATGTTCTGCGCCGCCGTCAAAGCCGATGTTCTGCGCCACCGCCAAAGCCGAGGTTCTGGCCAGGTCCCCTCAGGGAAACGTCGCTCCAGGACCCGCTGGTAGGCCGCGAGGACAGGTCGAAGACGCTGCTCGGAGGAAGGCAACCCCTCCGACCAGGTAGGGACTTGGAAAAGCAGTTTCCCCCTTCCCCCCCACCACCCCCCACACATAAAAAGATTTAGACCCCCTGACTGTACACTTAACGAACTAAAAATAATAAAAAAGAAGGGAAAAAAACGGACAGCTGCAGGACAGGCAGCCGTTCAGGACAGCGCCTCCTCCGGACTTCTCTCTCCATAGGTATTGCCTGACCCGCTAAATTTCCCTAGCATTTTATTTTTTACACCGTGTTATATCTGGTCTACTGACAATGTTTGGAAGAATATTTGATCAAAATCAAAAGAAATGTTAATTCAATTGCTGCTTGCACTGGTGCTGTTAATCTTTTCGTTGAGTCTAGTTTTGAGATACAGCATGGAAACTAGCCCTTCAGCCCACAGAGTCCACACTGACCAGCAATCCCTGCACACTAACATGATCCTACACACACTAGGGACAATTTACAATTTTACCAAGCCAATTAACCTACAAACCAGTCCGTCTTTGGAGTGTGGGAGAAACCAGAGAATCCACAGAAAACCCACTTAATTCACAGGGAAAACGTACGAACTCCATACAGACAGCACCCGTAGTCAGGATCAAACCTGGGTCTCTGGTACTGTAAGGCAGCAGCTCTAGCTGTGCGCCACCGTACCCAAAAATTATCTTACCTTACGTTGTCTGTTCTGAAAGATCTTGGCAGGGAACCAAATAATAATAATAATAATGGATGGGATTTATATAGCGCCTTTCTAATACTCAAGGTGCTTTACATCGCATTATTCATTCACTCCTCAGTCACACTCGGTGGTGGTAAACTACTTCTGTAGCCACAGCTGCCCTGGGGCAGACTGACGGAAGCGTGGCTGCCAATCTGCGCCTACGGCCCCTCCGACCACTACCAATCACTCACACACATTCACACACATTCACACACAGGCAAAGGTGGGTGAAGTGTCTTGCCCAAGGACACAACGACAGTATGCACTCCAAGCGGGATTCGAACCGGCTACCTTCCGGTTGCCAGCCGAACACTTAGCCCATTGTGCCATCTGTCGTCCCAAATCACTTTGGACGAAGTGTTCCTGGGCACTCTCAGGAGTTCAGACTCAAGGGGTCCGATAGTGCACTTTCTACTCCCTTCGAGGTCCCGGCCAAACTGTAGCCTCTTAGTCTTCAGAGATAGTATCCAGTAAGATCCTGCTGACTACGCCAATGTTATTGTTCATTTCACTTCAAACAGCAATAAAATTAGTAATCAAGTAGTAAAATCTTTATTTCGCCAGGCAGGTGTGGTAGTAACTCTTACAGTATGTAGATACCGACTATACAGAGCAACTCTATCCCCACACACAGGGGTAATGTTCAATCAGATATATTTATACCCCAATAATCAGCGATTCAGCAATACTTTATCTCACAGAGCATTGTACAGCCTCTGGCCTGGTAAGATTGACAGGTTCTTCTGAGGAAGCTATTTTTTGCAGATTCAAACACTCTTGTTATATGACCTTGTTGATCTATTGTTTAAGTACATTGCAATTTGTAGAGCAGAGGAAAAGAACCGTTATCTGAACATTCCTCTGATTGTTTATATTATAGAGCAAAAACATCGAGTGTTATAATGCTATAGCCTTGCTAGTGTAATGGGATAAAGGTGAAAAACCTTTCTGCTTCTAATTCTACAGCTGAATCCATTTTGTAATAGTTTAAATCATTTGAACTTCCTCAGTACCACCCTATCTTACCGACTAGCCCCTAGCATCCCTCAGTAAGAAGAGGTGTCCTGACCTGAAACATCACTGAACCCATCTTTTTTTTCCAGAGATGCTGCCTGACCCGCTGAATTACTCCAGCACTTTGAGTACATCTCCTATTTTAAAGTCAGATTTCCAGCATCTGCAATGTTTTGCTTTTTACCAACTAATGTCACTTGTGGAATGCAAGAGCCTAAGTAATGATAGAAAAGACTAACGGAAAGAAGACTTCAATCTAAGTTATTCATGAGGTACGAGCCTGAAGAAGGGTTTCGGCCCGAAACGTTGCCTATTTCTTTAGCTCCATAAATGCTGCTGCACCCGCTGAGTTTCTCCAGCACTTTTGTCTACCTAAGTTATTCATGATTTAATTATCTTGCAGAAGAGTGTAAAGTAACATGTGACGTCCAGTGAAAGAAAAAGGAATCCAAAGGCTTATTTTTTAAAACTTTTTTAAATTAAATGAAATGATTTACAGTCTACTTTGCAGCAAATGTAAAAGTAAGATGATCACAGTGCCTTTAATATGACACGGCTGACTTAGGTATGTGAAGAAAATGGGTTCAATGTGTGAAGTGATTGAAATATTAATGCTTCCTATAGCCATATATTAATAACTTCCAGCAAAATGCTCTTCATTGTGCTGCTGTCTGATAAGTTTACATGTGGAACCAATTACTAAAAATTGTCAGATGAATCAAATCTGATTTTGTGGTGCTAGTTATCTAGTCTGTTTTCAATTTTTGTTTGGTTTAGCATTTCAATAACGGAGGAAGACATATAATGAGGATAATTATTTGGCCAGGAATACATATAAACTCGCCTGCCATTGCATTCTCCCCACTCACCTAATCTTGCAACGGGAAAAATTGGCAGAAATACTCACTAATCCCAAAGGTGATACAGCAAAATTCCAGAATATCACATTCCCACAGTAGAGATTCTATCTTTCCCTGGCCTTGCTGTAGAAGATCATCACATAATATTTAACCAGCTCTCTGTGCAATCTGATTCCAAAGTAGATTTTCATCCAGCTACTTCATAAACATGAAAAGTTTATTTTCACATCTCACAAATCCAGAACTCAAATATCAAGACCAAATGCTTGAGGGCAATTGGGATTACAATCGAAAAGAAAGATAGTGGAAATGTGGAAACAGGCTGCCAATTTGCTATTGACCACTTTACATTACCACTTAAGACCCTTAATGATTCCAGTGACATTTCTCTGCCAGTGTTTAGTGTTTAATTAAAAATCGTTTAGCATCTAGATCAAAAAATTTTATACAAGTGTGTTTCATGCCTGCTGAAAGCACATTGTAACTGCAATGATATTATGTCAAATTCATGGGGGTGAAAACATAATAGCAGATCAAAACTGAAAACCTCTTCTGTTGATTAAGATGAACATTTTCTTTTAACTTGCATCTTGCCACTTGGGGCACATTGGTCCATATCAGTCGAGTAAACTACTTGAGTCTGAAAAAAGTCTTGACCCAAAACGTCACCTATTCCTTTTCTCCAGAGATGGTGCCTGACCCGCATAGTTACTCCAGCTTTTTGTGTCTATCTTTAGTAAACTCAGTCATTCCTAATTATTACTGCTTTAGTGTTAATCTCTCCAATAATTACATAAAATAGATTTTGGTATATAAACTTTATGGCCTAGAAATTGTTTGTGTTTGAAATTGGATACATTGCGTGGACCTAACAAGTTTGGTAGAAGAGCCATGAGAATTCAGTCCATCCACCTACTTTGTTTATTAGGAGTGAACTGTAAGTGTCAGGTAGCTGGCAGCATACAGTGAACTTAATGTGCATCTGGAAACAGCACTCCAGCTGTTCCCAGCTCCAATAAAGTAAGTAAATAAACTAAATAATTGTTTTTAGGGGTCTCGCCAATGGTTTCTTTAGGCATGGCTGTTTGGTTGCTGTGAAATGTGTTCTCAGTGGATTCGTAATCTTTAAAGGACTCTATGGCAGAGGTCAGATGAGCAAAGCAATGTTTGTCTCATTTATTCAAAGATTTTCCACAGACTGCCTCTGGAATTTTGTATAAAAGTTATTGTTGTATCCAATAAGCAGTAGGTTACATTGTAGAACCCTTAAAAGGGTGTCACAAACCACTGTGAATACTGATTGTGCCACGAATTGACATCTATCGCTAATTTGGGGAAGGGAGGTTGACATAAGCATTTCTATTGGAAGCAGGCTAATTTTGTATACGTATGGAGAAAGTTTTATCAATATGGTGAGTGATGCATTTCCAACATTGAAAGGCTATTATAGACAATAGACAATAGGTGCAGGAGTAGGCCATTCGGCCCTTCGAGCCAGTACCGCCATTCAATGTGATCATGGCTGATCATCCCCAATCAGTACCCCGTTCCTGCCTTCTCCCCATATCCCCTGACTCCGCTATTTTTAAGCCCTATCTAGCTCTTTCTTGAAAGCATCCAGAGAACCTGCCTCCACCACCCTCTGAGGCAGAGAATTCCACAGACTCACCACTCTCTGTGAGAAAATGTGTTTCCTCATCTCCGTTCTAATTGGCTTACTCCTTATTCTTAAACAGTGGCCCCTGGTTCTGGACTCCCCCAACATCGGGAACATGTTTCCTGCCTCTAGCATGTCCAAACCCTTAACAATCTTATATGTTTCAATGAGATTGCCTCTCACCCTTCTAAACTCCAGAGTGTACAAGCCCAGCTGCTCCATTCTCTCAGCATATGACAGTCCCGCCATCCCGGGAATTAACCTTGTAAACCTACGCTGCACTCCCTCAATAGCAAGAATGTCCTTCCTCAAATTAGGGGACCAATACTGCACCCATTATGTGAGGTACTATGCCTCTTGTGTGAAAAATCAAGTGTATGCTTATTTGTCAGGTACGACATTAATCCTTTGCTTTTTGACAGGTTTGAAATTTAGCGTCAGAAATAAAATAACGTAATCATTTTTAGTTTAGTGTAGAGATACAGCATGGAAACAGGCCCTCCGGCCCACGGAATCTGCACTGACCAGCGATCCACGCACACCACCACTATTCTACGAGGGACAATTTACAATTTTACCAAGCCAATTAGCCTACAAACCTGTACGTCTTTGGAGTGTGGGAGGAAATTAGAGCACCAGGAGAAAACCAACGTAGGTCACGGGGAGAATGTACAAACTCTGTACAGACGGCACCCGTAGTCAGGGTCGAATCCGGGTGTCTGGTGCTGTAAGGCAGCAACTCTATCGCAGTGCCACCGTGCCACCCTTTCATATTACATATTACTGAATCAATCGATGTGAAACAAAAAAGAGTCGTTCACATTGGGTGGAAAAGAGGGGATGGGTAGACTTTTAAAAGCCAAATGATGAGGTGCCACACCATAGGCTTATCATCAAGCTTGAAGAGCGTGGAATAAAAGAGGATGTAGCAATGTGCCACCTGTCATGTTAGATGGAAAAAATGCCATTTCCGTGCCAGTAAAATAGGCATATGGCCAACATATCTTCCGGACGATAACCCACAGTTTCAGAGCTGTCATTGAGAAAACAGGTTATATTCTAAACACTACAATACGACTGAGATTTTTTATTTCAGTTTCCCTAACACACTACATGGTTAAGTGCTGCTTTAGGAGGAAGGGAAGACATGAAGACAAGGAAGTGCAATTTCCTAATAGAACAAAAAGAAAACATATTAAGTGGCAAGAGTTTTGGAAGATGCTTAAAACCAGAAACAAAGCACAGCTGTATTTGGCTCATGTCTAAAAATTGGAAGTATTATAAAATCATGGTTTTCGTGCGAAAGAAGATAGAGAGGCAGTGGAGAGATATTGCATATCTAACATGCCTATTTTAGGTTCTGGTAAGCACTAAATTGTCACAGAGCTCATTCAAGCTTTCAAAGTGAGTAATATTGGCACTGAAGGAATTTCCAAATGCAGCTCAAATTCCAGTGAACTCATTGACAGAAGCCGCTGAACAGCACCTGCACTACAATTATTTTCACTTCCAAACCACTTTAAACGCTCGACTGAAACTTGGCAATGGCAAAATTGACCTCCTGTGAGAATAACCTAGTGTATGCTTATTAGTCAATTATGATATTAATACTATGCATTTTGACATGTTTGAAACTTAGAATCAGAAATAAATGGAAAAAAATATTCCTTAATCAAATGATGTGAAACAAAAAAAGAGAGGTTCGCATTAGTGGAAAATAGATGACGATTAGGCCATATGACAAAGTGCCTTATAATAGGCTTGTCATCGAGGTTGAAGGGAGTGGAATAAATCGGGATGTAGCGACATGTATAGATCATTGACTATGTAACTGGAAACAGAGCAGTTGTGAAAGGTTGTGTCTTGGATGGAGAGAAGTGTACAATGGAGCCCCCTGTGGTCTGTATTGGGACTACAGCTTCCCTTAATACATTTTAATGTTCCTTAGAAAGGAGATGGGGAGGCATCAGTCAGGGGGAGAGGTGAGGGAGGTGAATCTGTGGAATTCTTTGCCACAGAAGGCTGTACAGGCCAAGTGAATGGATATTTTTTAAGGCAGAGATTGAAAGATTCTTGATTAGTGCGGGTGTCAGGGGTTATGAGGAGAAGGAAAGATAGATCAGCCATGATTGAGTATGCTTGATGGGGCCGAATGGCCTAATTCTGCTCCTATAATTCATGAATTTATGAACTTTATGACTTGGACTTTAATGTACAAGGTTTCCAAATTTGTAGATGGTACAAATAGCGGCAGAGTGAAATATGTAAACAACAATACTAAACAGTGAGGAGTTAGAGAGAGGCTGGTGGAATGACCAGACCGTTGGCAGCTACAGTGAGAAATTTGAAATGTTACATTTTTGTTATAGATTATAAGACATGGTGTGAAAAATATACATCTTCTAGATGCGCTGGGATGCATCCTCAGTGATGTGACCTGGGATCATCGGGTGTTTCGGGTCTCACAACATCAGACACCCTCGCCCAGGCGACCCAGCCGGGGTTGATCAGGCCCTGACTTGCGTCCCAGTAGCAACCGCCCACAGATCAACTATCTTAATAACTACTCTGCAGGGGTTGGGAGACTCTAGTGCGTGGAGGGACTGGGCACTGTGGGGTGAGTCCTGGTCAGGCTCCTCCTGCTTCTCACCAGGTTCAAGGCTTGTGGGCTGCACCTCTTTCTCCTTCTCCGAACATTTCATTCTCGCCTGATGGATTTATAGGCCACGATGGTTCATTAGGCCTTTCTGTAGCTTTATTGGGTGTCTTTCTCACGAAAGACACAGACTGGGGAGCTAACCCAGCCTGTCCCGGGTGCCGTCTTTCCATACCGTCAACTGTCTCTCCAGTAGTCACCAAACCAAACTGAGCCAGACTTCAGCGTGAGAAATATACATCTTCTAGATGCGCTGGGACGCATCCTCAGGAACAGGCCCAGTTGTACACAATGTATTTGCTGAGTTTGATACTAAAATATAATCATCTCATCTGCCTGCACATGATCCACATCCCTCCATTCCATGCATATCCATGTGCCTTTCTACAAGCCTCTTAAACATCATGATGAAGAGAGATAAAAAGGCAATTGTACTCAGGAGTCACAAATCTGAAAGTTAGCACAGCAGACACAGCTGGGAGAAAATATGAAATGAGCAAGACAGATTAGAGAAAGATTTATACAGTTTCTGGTCACGTCATTTTCAAATGGGCTCTAAACTAAAATATTGAGAAAGAAAGAAGGGCAGATGCTGGTTTACAAAACAAGACACAAATTGTTTGAGTTACTCAGCGGGTCAGGCAGCATCTCTGGAGAACATGGGTAGACAACGATTCAGGTTGGGACTCTTCTTAAGACTGATTGTAGTAGGGGAAGCTGGAACAGAGTCTGGCAATTGATAGATGGATACAGGTAAGAGGGGTTTGATTGGCAGATGGGGAGGAAAGGCCAGAGATCAGAAAAAGACAAAGGTCTGTCAGGTCAGGAGATAAAGAGTGAAGGGGTGTTAAAGTGAAATCAGAGGAAGGGATATTGGTGGAAGGGGGCAGAGGAAGGGAAAAGGGTTGTTGTTGGTTAGTTACCGAAAATTGGAAAATTCAAGTTTGTATCATAGGGTTGTAAACAAACTAAGAAGAACGTGAGGTGCTGTTCCTCCAGTTTTCACTCTAGCAGAGGAGGAGGCCCAGGATGGAAAGTTCGATATAAGAATGGGAAGGGGAGCTAAAATGGTTAGCAGCTGGGAGATCATGCAGGCCTTGGTGGGCAGAGGGCAAGTGTTTGGTGAAATGGCGGCCAAGTCTATGCTTGCACTCACCATTGTAAATGAGGCCACATCAGGAGCTGTTGCAGGGGAAGTACCTGGAGTGAGGGTGGCTTGACTATGAAGGGATGAGTGAACCAAGGAGTTATGGAGGGAGCAGTCTCTGTCGAAAGCGGAAAGGGGTGGGGACTAGTGGTGGGATCATGTTGAAAGGGTTGGAAATGTCAGTGAATTATATTTTGGATGCAGAGGCCGATGGGGTGAAAGGTGAGCAACTCTATCCTGTTCTGTCCTGGGGGAGGGGAAATTTGAGCAGAACCACCAAACAATACGGGTGAGGGATTCATCTGTGACAGCAGGGGGAAAGAAGACATCTCAAATTTCTAGAAGGTAAAGGCTCATCTTGGAAGCAAATGCGAGGAATTAAGAAATTGAGAGTAGGAGTTGGCCTCGTTGCAAGAGGCAGAGTGGAAGGAGGTGTACTGAAGATAACAGTGAATGCCAGTAGTTTACAGTAGATGTCAGTCGATTGTTCGTCCCTTGTGAGGGAATGAGAGAGAGAGAGAGAGTCCACTCAAGAAAGGGGAGAGAGAGGCTAAAAAAGGAGAGAGAAGTGACAGAGGTAGTCCAAGTGAATTTAAGGGCAGGGTGGAATTTAGTGGTAAAGTTAATTAAATCAATGAGTTCTGCATGGGTGCAGGAGGTAGCCCTGATGCAGTTGATGATGAAAGGGAAAAGAATTGGGGGATGGTGCCAGTGTATGTTTGGAACAAGGACAGTTCTATGTAACCATTAAAAATGTGGGTATAACTGGGGCACATACGAGTGCCCTTTAACCTGAAGGTAGTGAGAAGAGAACTCAAATACCTTTATTCAATTTTATCCATCCTTGTCAGTCCCTTCCAATACACATCCAAGAAACCTCACACACTCTTCAACTCTTCAATAACTTTCAATTCCTAGTCTCCTACTGCCTCATCTGTGTCAGGGATGGCCAGTCCCGCCACACCTCTATTCCCTAACAGGAAGGTCTCAGTGTCATGCGGTTCTTCCTCAAATAGACACTCAAACAGTTCCCCTCTATGAACACCCTCCTCCACCTGGCAGAACTTGTCCTCACCCAACTTGTCCTCACCCTTAACAACTTCTCTGTTGATTCCTCTCACTTCCTTCAAGTTTAAAGTGCAGGCATGGGCACTCGCATAAAGTCCTACTGTGCCTACATTTTTGTTGGTTACATTGGACAATCTTTGTTCCAAATGAACACTGGCATAGAGATCAAATAGATATATGTAACATCGTGAAGAATTTACAGAGAACATATAGTACTCCTTTCAATTAAAGGCTCAAGAACCAGTATGAAAATGAATGGTAAAAGAATCAGATGTGACAAGGCAGAAAACCTTCTGCACGGCAACTATGTGATGCTTCAGAATGGACTGACAGTAATTATATTGAAGGAAGATTCAACCTTTAAGAGGCAGCTAGATCTGAACATTAAGAATTTGCAAGATTTTGGAGGAGAACAGGGAAATGAGATTGCTTTTATATAAGGTACACAAAAAAGCTGGAGAAACTCAGCGGGTGCAGCAGCATCTATGGAGCGAAGGAAATAGGCAACGTTTCGGGCCCGAAACCCTTCTTCAGACTGATGGGGGGTGGGGGGGGCGGGGAGACGAAAGAAAAAAGGAGGAGGAGCCCGAAGGCTGGGGGATGGGAGGAGACAGCAGGAGGGCTGAGGATGGGGAGGAGACTGCAAGGACTAACAAAATTGGGAGAACTCAATGTTCATGCCCCCAGGATGCAGACTCCCCAAGCGGAATATGAGGTGCATTATATTTATATCCACGTCTTAACCCAGACCCATTACCACAATTATATTTATATCCACGTCTTGCTTTTATATAAAGCTGGCAAGACAAATAGCTTCCTTCCATAATGAAATCACCCTCCTGTTCTATAGTTCTATTTATGATATAAAAGTACAGGTGTGGATACTACTCCAGCTCGAGATGATCTGACTATTATTTTACAGGGAAATCACAGATTCAAATCCTGTGTTTGTATACCTCAAGTGTAACAGTGCAAGGATACAATGGGGCAAAGGTCTTCCTTAGTTCAGGAAAGGATAGGTTATTTTAGGATTGTGTTCATGAATGACATGTTGTGCAGATGCAGAAATTAGAGGCCATAAATTGTGGGTCTGTAATAACACAAAGCCATTTTAATGGAAGTGTAGCTGCCAAATAAGATGTGAAGCCATTTTACACATCTTTCTAACTTCAGACAGACAGAAGACCCATAGTGCTATTGTATATTAAAAGTGTTGAAAACCACTTCAATACCTTCAAATGACAACTTTTAAAAAAATCTTCAACATAATATATTTTGAAATATTACTCGAATAAGTTAGATTACATTTTGGCCATTATAATTGTCAGTAAAACCCAGGCATGATTATTGGACGATGGCAGATAATAATTCAAGACAATTGCATATTTTTTCTCCATTGACTATTTCAACATGAGCTTGGCCCATTTAGTCGAGTATATTTAATTGAAACATTATGCAATAATGCGATAAGATCAACGGCAGTAATTTTTAAGCTCAAATTTCCAAAGAAGATTTGCACATTAGGAAGATGGAGTGGCCTGGCCAGTAATATTCCCAAAGGCACCTGTGGCTAAAAATTAAGCTGACTCAAAGTGTCCAAAAAGATTCTAAAATACATTTGGCTAGCAATCCACTTTGGATGGAATTTTCATGAGGGATTTGTGGTACTATTGATTCTTTGCAAAAGCTTCAACACAACATCCAAAGAAATGTCGATAAACAGTGCTTGCAATCTTTTTGTTTTCTGGATGACTGCGGATCATTCCTGAATTGATATGTAAAATCAGAAATAAATGGAAATCAGTGAGACTGACACTTAATGGATAATCACCGAGTCATAGCTTCCAAAAATGTCAGACTTGCAAATGTTTCCTAGAATAAGCCTGAAACACAGGCTCACAATCACAATCACAATCAGTTTTATTCGTCACATTGCACATTAAGTGCAAGTGAAATAAATTTGCCAGCAGCGGTACAATGATAAAGAACACACAAAAACACACAAAAAAATTTAACACAAACATCCACCACAGCATTCATCACAGTGGTGGAAGGCACAAACATTGGCCAGTCCTCCTCCATTTCCCCCTTGGTAGGGACCTCAACCCTCCGCAGCCGTCGCTGCGGGCATCCAGATGTGCAGTCATGGCTTAATGGTTGACTACATGTCGACCAAACATAAGCCAGCCAATATAAGTGACAACCTTCAACATCTGTAGTATTCTGCTTTTGGAAGTGAGTTCCAATGTATGATGATGAAACAACCAAAATTGCCAGAAACAAACCTTTTTATTTTAGGAATTGACAAGCAGCAGGAAATAAAGTCAAATTGCTCCGAAAAGGTTGTGGTTGGATTGGAAGCCTGATCGTTGAAACGTTCCTCCATATATCCTCTCAAGTGTTGAAATGAAGACATGTTTGCAAATTGAGGCAACCTTTAGTAAAAATACTCAGTAAATATACTTGTTCCTACTCATAATAGAGTCATAGGTTTAAGGAGAAGAGAGAAAGATTTAATAGGAATCTGAAGGGTAACTTTTTCACACAAAAGGTGGTGGGTTTATCAAATGAGCTGCCAGAGGAGATGGTTGAAGCCGGATCTATTGCAACTTTTAAGAAACAATTAGACAGGTACATGGACAGGACAGATTTAGAGGGATATGGGCCAAATGCAGGCAGGTGGGACTAGTGTAGATGGAACATGCTGGTGTGGGCAAGTTGGGCTGAGTGGCCTGTTTCCATGCTGTATGACTTTATAACTAAATGACTCATAGTCAGAGCATACAGCTCAGAAACAGGGCATTTCTGCCCAACTCGCCAATGCCCCATCTACCAAGATGCACCATGGATAGCAATTTAGATCACCAAGATGCCCCATCTACACTGGTCCCACCTGCCGACTTCTGGCCCATATACCACAAAACGTTTCCTATCCATGTACCGGTGTAAATGTATTTTAATGTTTGTTGCAGTGCCTGCCTCAATTACCTCCTCTGGCCGCTCATTCCCTACACTAATCACCCTCTGTGTAAAAAAGTTGCTATATATGTTCCCCTCTCACATGAAACCTGTGTCCTCTGGTTCTTGATTCCCATTCCGACAGGTATATGGAATATATGCTGGATGGCAGATTAATTTGCAGCTGTAGATTATCCCTGGTCTTGGTGAATGGCAGGATCGTGTGCAAACTTGATCATTTTGGAGAAAAAAGATTATTGTGAAATAAATAGAGAAATGGAATTGATGGGATTTCTCTGAGAGCCAGCAGAAACTCAATAAGCTAAATGGCCTCTTTCAAGACAGAGAGAGGTACAGCAATGAAACCGCCCCTTTTGCCAAGTCCATGCCACCTATTTTCTACTAATCCCACAGTAATCCCATTTTTCAAAATCTTTTCCTCACATTCTCATTCATCGGTCTACTACTCATCCACACAACGTAAGGCAATTTCTAGTTTCCAATTAATCCATCAAATCACACATCCTTGGGATGTGAGGGGAACCCGAAGCGGCAAGAGACAATAGACAATAGCTGCAGGAGTAGGCCATTCGGCCCTTCGAGCCATTCAATGTGATCATGGCTGATCATCCACAATCAGTACCCCGTTCCTGCCTTCTCCCCATATCCCCTGTTTACGCTATCTTTAAGAGCCCTGTTTAACTCTCTCTTGAAAGTATCCTGACAAAGTATCCATGGCACCTATGCCATCTCTGGGAGAATATGTAAACTCAACACAGACAGCATCCAGGTCACTGGCATTGTGAAGCAGCAGCTCAACTAGCTGCACCATTGTGCCACCAAAACCATTGTAAGGAGATATGGAGTAGGAAGGAACTGCAGGTGCTGGTTTACACCAAAGATAGACACAAAATGCTGGAGTAATTCAGCGGGTCAGGCAACATCTCTGGAGAAAAGGAATAGGTAGTTAAAACGTATTCCGGTTAAAACCCTTCTTTATATATTTCATGCAAATGTTTCTATGTTTCTATGTTTCTATGTTTCTATGTTTCTATGTTTCTATGCAAAGATTATGAACAATGTTATGCATGTGAAGGGACATTAGCTGCAAGGAAGACCTCTAACAGGAATTTAACTGAGTTTGTTGACAAGAAATGTGTTACATAGAAACATAGAAAATAGGTGCAGGAGTAGGCCATTCAGCCCTTTGAGCCTGCACCGCCATTCAATATGACCATGGCTGATCATCCAACTCAGTATCCTGTACCTGCCTTCTCTCCATACCCTCTGATCCCTTTAGCCACAAGGGCCACATCTAACTCCCTCTTAAATATAGCCAATGAACTGGCCTCATTCATTGTGAAACGCTCTTAACTTCATTTAAGTCACGTTGCCATTTCTACTGTGTGGTAATGATCAAAACCCATCTACTCAGACCTATCAAAACCCATCTACTCAGCCATTGGTCCAATTAGTTTGAAGATGGGTCTCGACCCGTAACATCACCTATTCCTTTTCTCCAGGGAGACTGCCTGACCCGCTGAGTTACTCCAGCCTTTTGCCTCCAGGCCGGCACCTCCCTAGCTGAAGACCTGAACTCCTTTTACGCTCGTTTCGAGAGGGGCAACACCACTCCAGGTCTGCCGACTATCGACAATACCGCCAGCGGGCTGGCTACCGAAGCTGAAGGGAGGAATGTGCACACATTCTCGCTGTCCGAGCACGACGTGAGGAGGGCTCTGACACGGGTGAACACGAGAAAAGCTGCAGGCCCCGATGGCATCTCGGGGCGAGTACTCAAGTCCTGTGCTACGCAGCTAGCTCCAGTGCTCACTACATTATTCAACCTCTCCCTGGACAAGTCCGTGGTCCCTGCCTGCTTCAAAAAATCCATCATTGTACCGGTACCAAAAAATGCCTCCCCAGCCTGTCTGAATGACTACCGTCCGGTGGCCCTTACCTCGGTAGTCATGAAATGCTTTGAGAGGCTGGTGAAGAAACACATCTGCGCCTTCCTCCCTCGGAACATGGACCCGTTGCAGTTCGCATACCATCCGAACAGATCCACGGACGATGCGGTCTCCCAGGTCTTGCACACCGCTCTCTCCCATCTGGACAGCCAGAAGGGGGGCTACGTGAGGATGCTGTTCATAGACTACAGTTCAGCCTTCAACACGATAGTCCCCACCAGACTGGCCGGGAAGCTAATGGAATTGGGGCTCAACACCTCCCTGTGTGCCTGGGTCCTGGACTTTCTGAACGCCAGGCCCCAGGTAGTCAAGATGGGAGGAAATACATCGAAGTCCCTCACCCTGAGCACAGGATCGCCCCAGGGTTGCGTCCTCAGCCCCCTATTGTACTCCCTGTACACACATGACTGTGTGGCTAGGTTCAGCTCCAACTCAATAATTAAGTTTGCTGATGACACTGTGGTGGTGGGCCTGATCTCAGACAACGACGAGAAGGCCTACTGGGAGGAGGTGGCTGATCTAGCACTCTGGTGCCAGGATAACAGCCTCCTCTCGAACATCAAAAAAACGAAGGAGCTGATCATGGACTTTAGGAGGGCACATCATCCGAGGACGTACACTCCATTGAGGATAAATGGGGATCCTGTGGATAGGGTGAACTGTTTTAAATATCTGGGAGTCCACATCTCCGAGGATATGACATGGGCACCACACGCCTCAGCACTCGTGAGTAAGGCAAGGCAGCGCCTTTACCACCTCAGGCAATTGAGGAAATTCAGAGTGTCTCCGAGGATCCTCCAGTGCTTCTACGCAGCGGTGGTGGAAAGCATCTTGTCCGGGAACATTACCATCTGGTTTGGGAATTGCTCTGCCAAGGACAAGAAGGCTCTGCAGAGAGTAGTGCATTCGGCCGAACGCACTATGGGAACTTCACTCGCCCCCCTGCAGGAACTATACATCAGGAGGTGCAACTCCAGAGCCAACAATATCATGAGAGACCCCTTCCACCCCTGCAACGGACTGTTCCAGCTGCTACGGTCAGGCAAACGCCTCCGTTGCCATACGGTGAGAACGGAGAGGTTGAGAAGGAGTTTCTTCCCAGAGGCCATTCGGACTGTAAACGCCTATCTCACCAGGGACTAACTCTACTGAACGTTTTTCCTTCCATTATTTATTATGTAAAAGAATATGTGTGTTATGATTGTGTTTATAGTTTGTTTGGTTGTTTGTCTTTTGCACAAAAGTCCGCGAGCATTGCCACTTTCATTTCACTGCACATCTCGTATGTGTATGTGACAAATAAACTTGACTTTACTTTACTTTACTTTACTTGTCTCCAGCTTGAAGTTGTTGTCAATTCATCCTGACCCATTACCTTAGACAGCACTGCAATCTGGTCTTCTCGAACCATTTCCACTTTCATGAATCTTTGGAATCACTTTTCCTGAGGACGGTGAAGCTCAATCCTTCAGCACTTTGAAGACTGAGTTGGATACAATTCTTGAACACTAACAGAAGCACTGGGTGTGGGAAGGTCATTTTGAAGAATTGACATGCAAAACATGCTTACCATTATGTTCAAAAAGGAACTGCAGATGCTGGAATATCGAAGGTACACAAAATTGCTGGGGAAACTCAGCGGGTGCATCCATAGATGCTGCTGCACCCGCTGAGTTTCCCCAGCAATTTTGTGTACCTTCATGCTTACCATTATGCCTGTTTTCTCCCATAAAAGATTATCATACATTGGTTAGAAAGCCAATCAGTGACCAATACAACAAAAAACTAAAAGCTTTGCTTACCTGTGTGAAACTTGTGACACCAGGAACCATAAATGTCATTGCAAGTGTGGTATCATTGTTTGTGGGCTGGACACTAATTGTCCAGAATTTTCATATCATTACACTTTTGAAAGTAATTTTAAAGAGAGCATGTGAAACCTCTGTCTTATCTGGGAATGAAGCTCCCACATCTTGTGAATAAAGCAACCTTGTTGGTCCTGAGCAATGATATGATATAGCTGGCTTTAGGAAATTAATGGGTTAGAACTTGTATTGGCACAGGTTATTTTTACAATCTTTTGAGAACTATGTGGTAATGCTTTAAAATTCCAAAGTAAATTATAATCACATTTTTTTCACCAACATCTCCACTTCTAAATAACTAGACTCATCTTGAGGTTCTTCAGTCATTGGCTTCTCTCCAGACTCTTAACCAAAGACAATTCTTCTAAACATTGTGATTTCTGCTCAGACTAAATAAAAATAATTCAGGATTTGCAACACAAACTATTTAGTTATGAAGGGCATCACAGTTAAGTTTCATCTGACACACAACTATATAAATAGGCTTTGGTTAAAGATCAGGAGCAAATATCGGTAGACTGTTTTGTCTATTTCAGGATTTTATTAAAAATAGCTGTTTTCTTCTAAATGTATTTAAGACATGCCTACAACTTGCCTAAGAATGATGCACAATGGGAATGCAAACTGCATCATTGTTTTTTCCCCAGATTGTGAAAAAGTAATGCCAAATTTTACAACACACTTATTTTATAACTAATGAGCAATTTATATATATTATGTTGAATTGTTTTTGTTCTTTTGCTGACTAAGAGCAAGTTCTAAGAGAACTATAAAGCAATATACATATTGTAACCTATGATAAGCGTTTGACGGCACTGGGCCTGTACTCGCTGAAGTTTAGAAGAATGAGGGGGGACCTCATTGAAGCATACAGAATAGTGAAAGGCTTGGATAGAGTGGATGTGGAGAGGATGTTTCCATTAGTGCGAGAGTCTAGAACTAGAGGTCATAGCCTCAGAATTAAATTGTGTACTTTTAGGAAAGAGATGAGGAGAAATTTATTTAGTCAGTGGGTGGTGAATCTGTGGAATTCTTTGCCACAGAGGGCTGTAGAGGCCAAGTCAGTGGATATTTTTAAGGCAGAGATAGATAGATTCTTGATTGGTACAGGTGTCAGAGGTTATGGGGAGAAGGCAGGAGAATGGGGTTAGGAGGGAGAGATAGATCAGCTTTGATTGAATGGCGGAGTAGACTTGACAGGCTGAATGGCCTAATTCTATTCCTATTCCTTATGATCTTATGACAACAACAGCTCCAGTTGAGGGAGAGTTTAAAAGATAGAACATACAAAACATATCATAGAACATAGAATATTGAACAATACAGCACATTTATATATATATATCACAAACAGCATTCCCAGCACATGGAACTCCACTGGTCACAGGCCTCCAGCAAGAATATCTACCTTATCAGCCTATAAATTATTCCATGTTGAACATACACATAACAATGGTGCTGAGGGGCTCTAAAAATGGTAGTTCATTTAATGAAAAACACAATTCAATTCAGGAACCAACTCAGGGCAACTTTGGCTTTGAACGGCGGGTCAAGAAGGAGTATTTCTTTACAACTTTGCCTCTTCTGCCTCGTATAAAACTAAAGTTAAGGGCCTGTCCTACTTGGGTGACATTTTCGGCCACAGCCTGAAAAGAGGTTGTCGCGGCGTGGTTGGGGTGATGCGGCGTGACGCGGGGTGATGCATGTAGTGATGTGCGGTGTGTCATAAAAACATAGAAACATAGAAAATAGGTGCAGGAGTAAGCCATTCGGCCCTTCAAGCCTGCACCGCCATTCAATATGATCATGGCTGATCATCCAACTCAGTATCCTGTACCTACTTTCTCTCCATACCCCCTGATCCCTTTAGCCACAAGGACCACATCTAACTCCCTCTTAAATATAGCCAATGAACTGGCCTCAACTACCTTCTGTGGCAGAGAATTCCAGAGATTCACCACTCTCTGTGTGAAAAATGTTTTTCTCATCTCGGTCCTAAAAGATTTCCCCCGTATCCTTAAACTGTGACCCCTTGTCCTGGACTTCCCCAACATCGGGAACAATCTTCCTGCATCTAGCCTGTCCAACCCCTTAAGAATTTGTAAGTTTCCATAAGATCCTGGTGTCCCTGGATTTTGGAATGTTCAAAATCTTCAGGCGACATCTGGGTGTGTTATCATGTCGTGCGCCCTGTCCCACGCTGACGTATGCTGTCCTGCGGATGACGCCCGGTGATGCGGGTATATAAAGCGCCGACTTTCAAAACTTTTTAGATTATTTGGCTGATGATAGCCAGGGGCAAAGTGCCCATAAAAAATGAAAAGTGCCAAAGTACATAAATGTACAAAGTACATTATTAGGAACATCTGAAATTATGTTCTTTCTAATGTAGTGAAAAAAAATGAAGATCTTTTTGTCTTGTTGAAGTTCATTGGAGTTGATGTAAATTGTTATGTTATTGTCAGATCTGACTATTGTTGTTGAATAAAATTTTTGCTTAAGTATGATGTTCTTTGAAATATGCAGTTAAATATATACAGTTACCTTTGTTGAAGTTAAACCTTTCTTGTTAAACAAATTGTTGTTTTTCAATATGATGTTCTTTTTAAGCCTACATTAAATAAACAGTTTATTTCTTAAAAAGTTATTGGTCCTTAGATTTATTGTATATAAGTTCATTTTCAATGTGATTATTATACTTCAGTGTAACCTTCTTGTTTTGTGAAGGCGGGTGACATGATGGTGAGTGAGTGTCGTACAACTTGACCGTTTTTAAGGCGACTACGGAGGTCAGTCACTGATGTTCGCAGTCGCCGAAAAAAATCGCAAAGTGGGAAAGGCCCTTTACTTTTACCTTTACATTAATACAAACCTTTGTTCAGACGCAGCAAAGGTGAACACTCTGCACTTTCAGAAGGCCAACCTTCCCGCTGTTTCAACTTTGTTCCTTCTTCATCTAACCGGAAGCAGCTCAACAAATTGCATTGTACTGTTCTTAGAGATACGGCTGCAGGAAGAGCATTCACATGGTCAGTCACTGGCAGCTGCTATGCAGGCACTTGGGGTGTGTCAGAAAATGATGTTAACTCTGTCCTTATTTCATGTGTGCAGCCTCGGACCAGCACAAGCTCACTATTACCAGGTGGTCATTAGAGCTTCACTTTACAATTGCCAGCTTCTTCTGAAGCTTACTCATTTTAGCAGCTGCTCCGTGATTCCTTTCCCATCTGTTACAGTGTTTTGAAACAGTGCAGAACAAGGTGATATTAGTTGCGGTGAGTGGGTGCACAATGGTAACAGTACATGTGCTCAGGGAATAACTGCGCTGTTCAATGTTTTTAACTTCTCCTGTTTCTCATCTGCTTCAGCATCATTAAATCACGGAGCTACTGATTTGATGATATGATGACTGTGGCTCAACATCTGGTAAACTTCCGCATGCTTTCAATGCTTCTTTTCCTATTTACGACACCACTTCCGAAGTCTCTGGTCAATTTAACTACTCGGCCATGAGGGTCTGATTCTATACTGCTTTAATACTGGTATCATAGGCATATTTATCGATGGGGGATTCTGGGATACCAGAACTAACTGTTGAGCCTTCCCGAGGTGTTATGGGTCTAACTCAATGAAACACCAGTGAAGGGAGGTGCCCACTTGATAACCCCAATGATACTGGCATCTACATGCCTAGGTTTTGTTGTTCCATAGTTTAACTATGTTCAGGCATCTTAGATTCTCATTGCAACTGGATTGGTTAAACATCTAGCTTGTGTGTTTGTTAACATGTTTATTATTGAGTATGAAGTTAGTTATTATCCTATAGCAGGGGGTGTCAAACTCATTTTACCTCATTTTAGGTCACGGGCAAAATGCAACTTCATGAGCATGCGTGAATGCAGTCCGATCCGGCACTGCGGACAGCTGCAGCCCGCTCTGGCATCGGGGAAATCATCCCGCGGGCCTGATCGGACCCCTTCGCGGGCTGCATCCAGCCCGCAGACCGTGGGTTTGACACCCCTGTCCCGAACCATTGGTGTGTATAGATAGTTTAGATACTACTTTGGCATTGGGCTTGATTTTCTTGGTTGAGCACTTATCCTGGTGTTAGAGCACAAGCACTTTGTGGTTTAATACTACTTCAACATCTAGCCCAGCGAATGACTAATGTGAATAGAGCAGTTGACAATTAGGGAAAGTCCAAGAGGAGGGATGGTAGATGGATTCGACCTCCAGTCAAAAGAGAAGTATGGGGCCCTTAGGCTATTCTGTTGTGAAATGGAGGCGTAGATTTTTTAGTTTGGTTTAGAGATACAGCGCGGAAACAGGCCCTTCATCCCAACGGGTCCGCGCCGACCAGCGATCCCCGCACATGAACACTAATCCTGCACACTAGGGACAATTTATTTTACATTTACCAAGCCAATTAACCTACAAAGGTATGTCTTTGGAGTGTGGGAGGAAACCGAAGATCTCGGAGAAATCCCACGCACGTCACGGGGAGAACGTACAAACTTCGTACAGATAGCACCCGTAGTCGGGATCGAACACGGTCTCCATGACCGCCCAGATGTAGTGAGAGTGAAATGAGTTGGTTGTGGCCAGGAAATGGGAAACCTAAAATGGTGGAAGGCTTCGGAACTGTGGGTGGAAGAGATTCCTGGTGTTTCCTAGCCACAGGTCTGTCACAATAGACCATGTCCAAATAAGCTATATCAAAGGATCATCACAACATAATGGGCTGGTGGGCCTCCTTTTATTCTGTATCAGCCTGCCACATTGCAATTCACTGGGTATTCAGGCAGAACCTCTCTTCTTGTGGACGTAACCAGTTGCATGATGTGCATGACCTTCTGGGAGATGGTGTGTGCGTGAACTTCTGTACTGGGAAATACACAGAAGATGTTTCAAGTTGGGAACCTTCTTCTGACTGACGGGTTTAGGCCCAAAATGCCGTCTGTCCATTTCCCTCAGCAGTTGCTGCCAGACCCACTGAGCTCCTCCAGCAGTTTGTCTTTTGCTCCAGTTGTCTTCACCTGCATCCTCGTGTCTCTGTCCATTCTTGATTCCGCAATAGTTTTTGACTGTTTGGCTACCGCAGCAAAGACAAAAAGAAGGAGCATGTTATCTGAAGCATCCACAAAGCAACAGCTCATGAATGATATTATGCAAGATGAAAAAGGCACGAGCAGAATTGTTCAGTTGATACAATAGTTAAAATAGTTTAAAGTCAGCAGTATAGAAAATCCATGAAACGTGTATCACAGCTTTTTGAACAATTTGAAAGTATCCTTTGAATATCTGAGAAACCAATATGTTAGATTATAAAGAATTAATGAACTTTCATTTTTCAAAAATGCTGTTTATCTTTCATATTTCCAATACTTAAAAAAAAAATTGACATTCAACTTGCATTTGTATATTTCCTTTTTGCATGTTCAGAGTTTTGAAAGAATTGTTTTTAACTGAAGAAAGCATTCTGAAACCCGGTCACTCCATTATGTGTGCACTCCATTATGTAAGACAAATGCAAAAGATAATTTGCACATAAATAGCAAACTTAACCTTTTGATGCCGTTACTTAAGGGGAAAGTGTGGCCCAGGCTCTGAGTGAACCGTGGGTCTGCTTTCAGTCATTCTGTGGGTTTGTTTAAATCCATTTGGATTGGCAACCAAGTCCTTGATTTAACAAATCATCTGAGACATAACACCTGCAACAAAGCAGTATTGTATCCAGTCCTGTGCTGAAATGTCAGTATGGATTATGCACTCAACCCTGGGGGACATTGCCACTGACTAAACCAGGCTGACGTTTAACAGGAATTCTAGTACTTTTGTAGATTAGAGCTATCACCTTGCATATTGCTGAGCACAGAATCTACTGTCAACTATTTTAGTGAAAAGCACAATTAATGGAACGTTTTAAAAATATTTGATTTTACTGGGGGAAATATTGCAGCCTGATTAGAACAAATGAGAACAAACATTATCCTGAAATGTTAATTCTGTTCTCTCACAGATGCAACCTGACCTGCTGAATATATTCAGTATTTTCTGTTTCTTTTTATTTGTTTTAATTCCAGTATCATTCCAGCAAACTTGAGCAATGAAATTTAAACCATCTGAAATGACTACTTGAAGTATGTACACAATATCTTGTTACAATTTTCTTCATAAATTGAAACAAAATATATTTTAAATCATTCAAAATATATCTATTTTCATCCTTGCACCCAAAATTGTAGATTGTTTTTTTTTGTGGGGTCCTAAATGACTTGAAAATGAGTAGAATGATCAAGAGTTCCCTTGTGGCTATTAATTTCATCAAAGGGATGACGTGTGGCCAGTTTCCAGCACAATTTTTAATTTGTGCAAAGCTTGCAGAAACTTGAGACGCAATGAATGACTATTATATGGTAGAAAATCTATGCCTGCATTTTAATTATAAAATAATGTTCTTGTGCCACAATGAAATTTCAAAATGAACATTGTACCTTCTATTAGACTCTAGCGAGAGTAATCTTCATCACTCCAGAATGCTGGATTGCTGCCTGTAAAACTTAGAGTTGACTTTGAATCAACAAAATGCAATTTACAGCTTTGAAAATCCAATTTTCCAAAGAAAATTTGAAAGAAAGTACACATTTTCTGTGATATGTACAAGACAGCTAAACATTGCCACTGTGGGAAAATGTACATGGTGCCAGAGCTGATTAGGAATGTGTGAAAATAATGATTTTTTTTACTGCACAGTTACATTGTGTATTTTTTTAATTAAGCAACTCGGGTTCATGTATATGTATACGCAAATGGCTCATTTTATTTCTGTTGCATTTCATTTACAATTCTGTCGTAAAACTGGAGTATAAAAAAGTTAATACAATAGTTAAATGACTTTTGAGATCACCAAATCGTTCAGTGGAGCAACTCAAAGAGATCAACATGGGATAGTTTAGATGGTTGCAATGTGTTTTGTGTAGAGAAGAAAGTAAATATTGTTTTCCATTAGATCGTCCTGGGAAGAAAAATGTCCGTATCAACTCTTGTGGAAGAGAACATGAAGGGAATAAATTATGATTAATATAGTATTCGTAAAAATGGATGCTTGATGGTCAGTACAGACTCGATGGACTAAAAACCAGTTTCTGTCCTTTGTGAATCTGCAACTTCATGATTCTATGGGGGTAGGATGATATTCAAAATAATGCCACTTGACTGGTTTCCAAAAATCGTTTTCAAGATTAGGTTACATCGCCTTTAGGTTAAGGACCAGAAATGGTATTGTTTGTTTGTGAACACACCTTAAACTGTGGAATTGATCCCCTAACATTGACTATAGAGCGTATGCAAACCTGTAGTCTTTCTGATGACTGATTAGCATGCAATAAAAAGCAATATGAATGTCTTTTAGAGAAGTTGTTTTGCTCTCCCTACCTGGGGGTTTCAGCTAAATGTAACATGCTGCAAAGGAATGTAAAACAAATCTCATGAGCAGGTGTAAAATGAAATAAAAGGGTGAATGGAATGCTTCTCTTTTATCTGATGAACAGTAGAGGAAGATGGAGTCAAGGAGAGCTGTATTGATAGGAAACTTGATAGTTTGGAGCATGGACAAGGGATTCTGTAACCACAATCGAGCTCTCGGGATTGCATGTTGCTCCTGGATGCCAGAGTAGGGGAATTCTCCAAACGTTTGCAGAATATTCTCCGGGGAGGGTGAGCAACCAGAGGTCATTGTGCACATTAATATCAACGACCAAGGTAGAAAAAGGGATTAGCTCCTGCAGTGTGAATACAGCTAGTTAGGCAGAAGATTAAAAAGCAGGATAAGATAAAGGGGAATCCTCACAGATTCCGTACAAATATAATGAGTAAAAATGTAACTGGGGTGAGAATAGGTCCCCTTAAAGATCCTTGTAATTGTCAATATGTGGAGCCATGGGAGATTGGTAAGGCCTGAATGAAAATTTCTCAACTCTTCTTCATCGTGGAGAAGTACATAGAAACTAGGGAGTTCTGGGAACAATGAAGAAACATGGAGATAACAGAAGAGGAAATGTTGGCAGTCTTGAGGTACTTAAAGGTAGATTAATGGTCGACTTAGACTTTGGCATGGCTTTTGACGTGGTCTTAATGGTAGACTGGTCAGCAAGGTGAGATTACATAGGATCCAGGGTGAGCTAGCCAATTGGATGCAAAATAGGTTTGGTGGAAGGAGTCAGAGGGTGGTAGTGGAGGGTTGTTTTACAGATTGGAAGCCCGTGACCAGCAGTTTGCTGCAGTGATCGGTGCAGGGCCCACTATTGCTTGTCATATATATTAACAATTTGGAAGATAATGTAGATGATATGACAAGTATGTTTACAGATGACACCAATTTGATGGTGTGGTGAATGGTAAAGAAGGTTGTCTAAAGTTTAATGGTTCTTTATTGTCATGTGTGCAGAACTCAGTGAAAATCTTTTGTGAAACCCACGAATGCGGTCACTATATTTTGATGCTCTTTACAAAGAAAAAGTCCAAAGTCTGATCCACATATTGGAAATACTGGATCCAGGTACCCGATCCAGGTAAACCCAGGTAAGCCCCAGTCTGCTGCAAGCCCGCCACCCAACGTCCCTCTCCTTGCCCGACCGACCTTGAAGGCGGTGGAGGCAAGACCCCCATCCCTCTCCTAGCAAAATCTTCATGACCATATTTGCTAGCGGCTCGCTGCTCAACTCTCTGGTCTTCGGGGCTTAAAAGACATTTGGACAAGTTCATGTATAGGAAGGTTTTGAAGGATATGGGTCAATTGGAGGCAAAGGGGACTAGCTCAGGAAGGCAATTTATTTAGCATTCATAGCAAAAGGATTTGAGTATAGGAGCAGGGAGGTTCTACTGCAGTTGTACAGGGTCTTGGTGAGACCACACCTGGAGTATTGCGTACAGTTTTGGTCTCCTAATCTGAGGGAAGACATTCTTGCCATAGAGGGAGTACAGAGAAGGTTCACCAGACTGATTCCTGGGATGTCAGGACTTTCATATGAAGAAAGACTGGATAGACTCGGCTTGTACTCGCTAGAATTTAGAAGATTGAGGGGGGATCTTATAGAAACTTACAAAATTCTTAAGGGGTTGGACCGGCTAGATGCAGGAAGATTGTTCCCGATGTTGGGGAAGTCCAGAACAAGGGGTCACAGTTTAAGGATAAGTGGGAAATCTTTTAGGACCGAGATGAGAAAAACATTTTTCACACAGAGAGTGGTGAATCTCTGGAATTCTCTGCCACAGAACGTAGCTGAGGCCAGTTCATTGGCTATATTTAAGAGGGAGTTAGATGTGGCCCTTGTGTCTAAGGGGATCATGGGGTATGGAGAGAAGGCAGGTATGGGATACTGAGTTGAATGGCGGTGCAGGCTCGAAGGGCCGAATGGCCTACTCCTGCACTTATTTTCTATGTTTCTATGTTTCTATGCACCTTGTTTGGCAATGGATGAGGTGGACTGAAGGGCCTGTTACTGGGCTGTAAAACTCCGATTTCATGACTCTTTTACTGTAAGAGGATGGGAGTTTTTCTATATCTATTCAAAGATCTCACTGAATTACATCCATAGTTCCAGGATCATTCCTGTGTACCACACCTTGGGAGCACCAGAACAAAGACTTCATAAAACAATTATAAAATACCTGAACTTCAATAGTTAAAAAATAAGGGGAGTTCATGCACACAGTCAAGATTAAGATCACGAATGTTTATTTGCCACATGCACCGGATATGAACAAGAACAATTAAATTCTTATTTGTTGTAACTTTATAGGCACTTTAAATGCAACATGATCTGTTTATTCTGAGACTTATTCTTGCACTATAGTCTGAAGATAGACACAAACTGCTGGAGTAACTCAGCTGGACCGGCAGCATCGCTTGATAGAAGAAATGGGTAACTTTTCGGGTCAAGATCCTTCTTCAGACTCTGAACCGCTGAGTTACTCCAGCAATTTGTGTCTATCTTCGGTGTCAATCAACACATGCAATTCCTTCCTACACATTTCGTAGTGCAAAGTCCATTGTGGTGGGGTTAGGTGGAGTTGCGGTTATAGTTCTGTTGTGCTGAAGCAAAGCAAGAATTTAATTGTCCTATCAGGGACACATGACAATAATCTCTCTTGACTTGAAGGATTGTTCAAGAGTCTGTTCTTGAGCACGAAAGAACATGAACTATGTTTCTATGTTTCTAAACCATTCTTAGATTCCTGTATCTTATTCCCAATGATAGGAGCAAGAGCATAAATCTCATCAGTAATGAAGAAGGGAGTGTAGCCAGGGTGGTGTGAGCCTTTGATGATATTAGTTACCTTTTCTTAAGCAGTGATTCCTGCAGATCACTTTTGATAGTGGCAACAAGGTCTGTACCATTGATGGACTGGGCAATGTGCACTACTTTCTGCAGCCTCCTTCATTCTTCACTGCGATTGTATGCCCTGTAGTTTATGTTGGAACTTTATTTTATTTTAATTTGAGGTTTTCATGACTTTGACTGGAACTATGTGTCATGGCTTGATTATGCTCATGCATTGTGTGATTTAACTGGACAACATGCAAATAAAAAAAACTTTTCACTATACACCTGACAATTAGTAACCAATATCAATAGCAAACTAATAGGGTAGATGGAGAGAGATTTATTCGACAAGGGACCTGGTCTGGTTTTCAGGTGTACAGCCTGTGACAGTCGTCAATTTTAATCCCAAGATTAATAGCTGTTTTTGATAACCAAAGTTTTAGGGGATACGAGGCAAAGGCAAAATTGGTCCTACATTATCCATGATCTCATTGAATGGCACAGCACTCTCCAGGGGAATAATGGTCTACTCCCGTTTCTATATTCCTACGTAAATGGGCCCCGTGTTGCTAATGTTTTCCTATCCTTCATCCACTAATCCTAATGCCACTCCTATATAACTATTATTATTGAGGTCAGCTAACACAATGCAGACTTGGAATTAAATGGGATAGTTATATATAATTCATTGCCTCATATAACACTGTACAAGGTTTATTAGCTCAGTCCCCAAAGGAAGAGTAAAGGGCTCTGAAACAGTGATCTTCAGTACTGAACAGACGTTTCCTATGTCAGGATCAAGATTTACCTCAATAAATCCCACTAATATTTCTGGCAGCATCTCCAACATGAGCAATCCTTGCATTCCTAAACATGCGTATGTCTAGTTAATAGCTTGCCAACATAGCATCGGTGAAGCACATGTTTTTCATGTAATTTAAATTGCACCTTGGAAACTGAATTGGTTCTTCTGAACCTTTTAACTCTGTTTCAAATGCATTACCTTATTGTAGTTTTATGATTTTTAACAATCTGACTTGATCTCTGTCAGATATGATGGATGACTGAATAATTCTCGACGGAAGATTTGGATAGACAGTGAATGTATTGATTGATGTGATCTGTAAAATTTCATAATGGAAAAAACAGTAAAGGCATGTTCCTATGTTCAGCACCTTAGGATGAAAAGGAGAATGTTAATTTGTTTCATATTTCAGTACAGAACAGAATTTGTAATTAGGGATTTAAGGATCCATTTGCTGTTTACATGTGTCTCTACAATAAACAATGAATTATTCTTGCAAATTGAGCTGTTTTTGACATATGTGAAGGTTTCCGTATTGAGACTTCACCATAATTAATCATGTCATCTTCCAGATGAGAGGTTAAACTGCAGCTCTATAGGTAGACGTGGGAGGTGCTAACACATTTTTCTTATTAAGAGCAGATGCTCCTAAAGTGTAATGACTAATAGTAAGATTAAACGAGAACTTACCAGTTTGAAGTTTGATCGTTATTTTATGAGGAGTAACGTTGAGGGATTACGTGAAGAACCCCGCCAGGACGCATGCATGTCATTCTTCAAAGCAGCGGTGTGAAATCACAGATAACTGTAATGACTAAACATAGTAAGATTAGAGAAGAGATACCAGTTGAGTATATGATCAAGGGTGGGAGTGGAGGGCACGTAATCCCTCAACGTTACTCCTCATAAAATAACGATCAAACTTCAAACTGGTAAGTTCTCGTTAAATCTTACTATTTTACTTCGGAGTCACGTGAGTGACTACGTGAAGATTTTAAAGCTCTGTGATTTCATGCCGTGGAAACGAGTCCATGCATCACATCTGCCTTGATTATGGGAAGAATAGTGTTAACATCATTAGACATCAATACGATATTGAAAACCCAACGATAAATATATTAACACCAAATTATAGCCCCTATTTATGGGGTAAAATTATATTACAGAGCTTAAAATTGTTTCTGCAAATGTTCCAGGTTCAATGACTGGTTTGTTATAAAATCGTTGGAAAGTTTTCTCCGTTGACCATCCTGCTGTCTTGAGGATTTGGTCCATAGGAACATCCAACTTCATAGCTGCCGATGTAGCTGGAGCCCTGGTGGAGTGAGATTTTAAAATGCTAGTGTCTACTCCAGCCTTTATTAGGACCTGTTTTAGCCATCTAGAGATGGTCTGGACTGTCACTTTTTTGAGTGGCTGTTTGTAGCTGATTAAAAGTGACATTTCTTTGCCTCTGATGATCTTAGTATACTCCATATATAATAGTAACAGCTCTGGTGTTCCATACCGTGCTGTTACAATACAGAGACGATCATCTGTCAGGTAGGCCCTGAATTCTGTTTTTAGGCCTGCTGACCCCTGCCTGTTCTGTTTGACTAATTCATTGATGTGAAAAGTTAAATTTCCAGATGAAACAGTCATGTTGTCCAGCCTTAGTTTCTGTAGCGACTGGACCCTTTGTGCCGTGACCAAGGCCATCAGCATGACTGTTTTCATAGTCAGTTTCTGTAGGGACAGAGCTGTAGCTGGAGACCAGTTTCTTAACATGGTCAGTACAATGCTCACATCCCATATTTGGGAGTATTGGTTCTTGGGGGATTAACATTAAAAAATGCCCCTCATGAGTTTGGTTACCAGGGTGTGTCCCAACAGAATGCCGCTCTATTCCTTGCCACAGGTATGTTGACAGAGCACTTCTGGCGCAGTTGATGGCACTATGACTGAGCCTCTCATCGTAATGGAGGCTTGCCAGGAATTCCAGAAGAGACGGGATGTTCATAGATCTGTGGGTGATGTTATTGTTGTGACAGTATTTTTCCCATTTCTTGATGACACCAAGTACTGTTTTTTTGGGGGTTTTTGGTGGACTGTCTGTGGGCCGCTGAAATAATATCCACTGTTCGGTCCGTCAGTCCCTGGTGTAGTTGAGGTGCTTTCAAACTCTACAAATTAATAGGTTTATATAATTATGACATAGGTAACTTCCCCTTGTTGCGGGATGAACCAGTAAATTAAGTCTATGATGGATGGTGATGCATGGTTCTAATACCATGTCGAGTATCACCGGGACCCATGGTTGAGTAGGCCAATCGGGTACTATCAAAATACCAGACGCGGAGTCTTGCTGTATTTTCCTTAATACCCGACTGATGAGGCAGAAAGGAGGGAATGCATAAATAAACAATATCCCCCAATGCAGCGAAAATGCATCTGCTGCCGCTGCCCCACGTTCTGGTTCCCATGAACATAATTCGATAACTGGTGTGAGCCTGGATGCGAATAGGTCGATATCTGGTGTTCCATACCGTGCTGTAATTTCAGCAAATATATTTTTATCCAACATCTATTCAGTGTTTTCATTGAATTTGCGTGACCTGTTGTCTGCCACTAAATTTAGTTTACCTGGTAAGTAGGTAGCTGATATCCAAATATCTCTCTGGATACACTATTGCCAAATTGTGTTGGCCAGATTGTCACATGATGTCGATTTGTTTCCACCCATATGGTTGATATATGCTACCATGGTGGTGTTGTCAATTTGTAGTCTAACATACTGGTGATATAACCCAGAACAATATGACTTAAGGCCATGGAATGCACTTAACATTCCCAGGTAGTTTATGCCCAGTGTTTGTAATAATGATGCCTCCTGTGCACTCCATCTCCCCCACAGCTGGAGATGGAATTGGTAGCACCCCAACCAAGTGCACTGGCATCAGTTTGTAGTACCATAGACGGGTTGCTGATAATGTTTGGATTGGAACAATGCCTAATGTTATCTTTCCACCATTTTAGTTCCATTATGGCTTCTGTTGGTAGCTTCATTGGTCTGTCAAAATGACCACCATAAATTTTGAGTGCTCGTATTTTAGCCCTCTGTAATTTTTGATAATGGAAAGGTCCGATTTGTGTGGCTGGAAACGCAGCCACTATTATGCCAATTATTCTTGCTACCGGTCTGATGTGATGGTTTTGTGATGTCAATGATTTTGCTGCAAGCCTCCATTAAGTCTGTAACCTTTTCTTTCAGCAAAGTCACTGACATGTGAACTGAGTTAAGGGTGTACCCCAGATGATCCATTGTGTTAAATAACATCTGTGGTCACCTCTAATGGGTAATGTATAGTAAGCATCTTTTAAATCGATGCTTGCCATGTAGTAACCTTAGGAAATCAATTGCATAGCAGTAACAAAGGTTTTTAGATGTTGCTTTAATGAACCCCAGGGTTTTACCTTCTTCGTCAAGTTCTTTTACCTGTTTTGATAAGTTGCCTCCAAATAGTAATATTGGTGGCATGGAGGTTCCAGGTTTGCATAGGCCTGCAAATTAGGGTCTAAAGCCGGTTGGATGGCACTTTTTCCTAATACTGTTTACTCGTATTGGTAGTTGCAAAATAAAGCCAGTGCATCCTGGTGATCTAGTGTCATGTCTTTTTTGTTTATTGTGCGGGCGAAAACCGTAATTCCCGCTGTTAGGACTTTCAGAACTTTCTGTAGTTTCAAGTCCCTGGCTCTGATTGAGGCTCAGACATGTTTTCAAATGCACTGGTTGACACTGGGAACATTCAGTGTTTTGCAGTTCCCTGGTGGTAAGTGTCTTGCTGTGGTGTCCAATAATGCCTTTCCTTATAGCTAGTTGAATGACAAGTAGTCGATACTTGCAGCTATTTTAGGTTCCAGGTTTTGGCCAGTTTGGTCGGGTTGAATAAACCGGGACACCATATCCAATAGGTTTTCTTGCACCCCATGTGCACTAGGGGTATGTTCTGTACCCCTCTTCAGGGTCAGCCCAGAATTGACCCCCTGTACTCCCCTCTGATGAGGGAGAAACACTGTGCAGCCCTACAAGAGGTACTGCTGTAGGACTTACTAGCTGCCCACTGTGACTAGTCTCCATCTCCCGGAGCCTGTCACTTTGGAGTACTTGCTCCAACAGCCGCTCCAACTGGCTCCAATGCTCTCGGGCACTGGCCACTCGCGGCTGCTCCAGTTCCTGCAGCCGCTCCAACCGGCTCCAATGCTCACGGGCACTGGCCGTCGCGGCTGCTCCTGAAGTCACTCCTGCTTCAGTTCCTGCAGCCGCTCCAACCGGCTCCAATGCTCACGGGCACTGGCCGTCATGGCTGCTCCTGAATGGTGCTCCCTTGTTCCCCGCTCCCAGCCGCTCCAACCGGCTCCAATGCGCACAGGCACTGGCCACTCGCGGCTGCTCCTGAAGCTGCTCCAACCGGCCCCAATGCTCACGGGCACTGGCCGCTCGCGGCTATTCAGAGTCGGACTCATCGGAGTCAAGGACTCTGTTAGTTTTTTGCTTCGCTCTACCGCCCAGCCGTGGCCGGTGCGGGAGCGAAGTCGGGCACAGCTGTTCCCATTTCGGGAGATTGGCGTGCCGGTGGCTGCTGCTGCTGGCTGCCCGCAACTCCGCGGTTCTCCCCCGCCAGCTTTTTCGCAGCCTTCGTGGATCTGGTCCATGTCTCCACCTGTAAGGTAAGTGGAAGGAACGCAGAGTCTCCTTACCTGCTGTTCCCGGCTTTCAAATTCTGCCGCTAAGGGGAACGTTGTTCCCCCTGCTGTGACTCGTTGCAATGCGTGTAGCGATATGACACGCATGCGTCCTGGCGGGGTTCTTCACGTAGTCACTCACGTGACTCCGAAGTAAAATATATTTTGTTTAAACTGAAGCAGAGGAACAAATTAACTGGACAACATTTTTTATATATATATGATGCTTTGTTTTTAAAAAGCTGCATGATGTTTACTGGTTTGATTGCCTTCATAAATCATGCACTCTTACAGTAATTATTTTATTGCAGAGTGTTTTGTGGTGTTTTGCCAAAGGTGTCTGACAAGTAAGGCAGATGATATGAGAGCATTGATCAGTAAATGTGAATATGAACACAAAATGCTGGAGTAACTCAGTGGATCTGGCAGCATCTATGGAGAACAGGAATAGGTGAGATTTCAGGTCGAGCCCCTTCTTCAGCCAATCAGGGGCGGAAAGAGGTATTTTGAGAGGTGGGGAACATGCCCCCAAGTTTTTGTAATCCGGATTTTAAAACCGGTGAAATCTCCGCTTTCCGCGAGACAGTGGGGGTGAGACTGCTGATCTAGGGCGCCGATTGGACGAGAGAGACGTCGGTCAGCAGGCAATGAGGGCGGAGGAAAGAGGAGTAAGGGGGAGGGGGGTGGGACTGAGGATTGAGCGTGGTGATTGGAGGAGGGAGACGTGTCAAAGACCTGCGCCTCATCCGCAGCCAGGATCGATTCCGGCTCTGCGGCGCTGTCCCGGATGCCCCCCCCAACCCACGGGTGGCCAGAGACGTCAGGAGTCAGACTGGCGCGGTGCCCCCAGGCCCACAGCCAGCGCAGAGAAGCCACGCAAAACACAGCTCACTCTGCCTGTCCCGCCAGGTGAACCTACAGCCCTGCCTGGACTTATGGGAAATATGGCCAGCGCGGAGAAGCAGCACTGGTGTCCCGTCAGTCCAGGTAGGGCTGTAAGTTACCCCGGTGAGACAAGCGGAGTTGAGCTGCATTTAGCGCTGGATTGAGCCTCCAAAGCCTTGCACGTGTGTGTGTGTGAGTGTGCGCATGTGCGCGCGGCCGCCAAAAATGTGTGTCCCCCCTGTCCTCCGGTCCCCTCCATATTTTGATAGCGATTTCCGTGCCTGCAGCCAATCACATGGCCCCATGTGAGACTGGTCCAAAACCAAATAATGGTATGAAAGTGTCATTATAAATTATTTCCATGCTACAAATAAATAGATACATGATCCAGAGACGACAGTTTAGACAGGTTTGGGTTTGGTAGAATCAGCCTTTCATTGGAATAGTCCTATTGAAGAATCTCCAGTCTGCTACTGAACCTTCACCCCCAGGACCCTCTCCCAGTTTAAGGAACAAGGTTCATAGGACCCCAGCCAAGATTACAAAGAGCACAGTAGGAACAAAAAGAAAATCATCCTAACTTAGAAAACATTCAAAATCATTGTGCAGAACGTAATCGTGGAATTCAATTTTCCATCATTTTGCTGATGATTGACTGTTGACTAAGTAGATAGAAATTAGATTTGGATTGGAATTTACAGTGGACTTACTTGGGTAATTCCTTCATGATTTTGAGTAGATGCCAGTATTGTAACTATACTAGAACAGGTTTAGTACCTGGCAGGAGGTGTGGCTAGTTCTGAGTACAGCTCTTTAGCATTACACCAGGACGTTGCCTGGTCCCATTGCCTTGGCTGTATCCAGGGCTATATCCAGGACTGATTTCCCTGATGTTAGGATCTCAGGAGGATGCTAAGATGGTTGGTCCACTCAGCAACACTGGCCGAATATTGTTGGTTGCTCCAGAAACCAGTCCAAATCAACCAACTATGCACTGCAAGGACAAAAAGAGATGGTAGATGCTTGAATCTTGAACAATGAACAGAATGCTGAAATAACACAATTTACTGTAAACTATTTACAAACCAACAACATTAAAACAGATTTCATTAACCCATCATCAGCTGTTTCTATCTCTTGATGTGAAGGTAGATTTTCTCTTTGAGATAACTTTAGATATCTTTCGAGGTTTGAGCAATGTTGACCACATCAATACATACAGTACATAAAAGAAACGGCAGAGATCTAGGGTTCAAGAAGATGATACTGAATTGTAATAAACCTTGGATTTCCCCGTCAAGAAGCTGACAACAACACAATACATTGAGTAATCTCCTGTTTTGTTCTAAATATTTTTGTGTAAGTCACCTACTTCACAATTCAAGGTGGCCTCTGGAAAATAACTCTGGAAGGAAATGAAGTGTAACATGATCTTTACAGAACCCACTTTTGAAGGCAAAATGACAAATAGAATTTAAGATATTCTTGGATTTCAGTCTTTGAATTAAGCATGACCATTGTGGATTGAAGCGAATCCTAAGGATGAAAGTTGGGATTTCTTTAAAAATGTGCAAGACCCATGCACATCTATGATTTTTTTTAAAGTGGAATCGAAATGTTATTCCTGCTGATTAATATAATTTGCAAATATGGCTCCTCTGGTTTTGAGATAAAGTTTTGTGCCTCTTTGTGCTGTTACAGAAATCTCTCATTAACCCATCCCCTGAACTGCACAACAAACTTTATGAAGTGTGACCCCAATGGTTCTGTTCATTTGAGTGGAATAATTATGAAGTGTTGGAGATATATAACATTTGTACCGTACCAAATTCAATGTTAATTTACGTGTGAATCCATGTGGGATTTGAGAGACAGTCCAATGTATATTTCACGTTTGAAGCTGTGGAACACAAAGGGTGATCCTTTCAATTGTGGAACTTGCAGCAATTCACATCAAATTCATTAAACTTACTTCTAGTGTTCACAGAATGTGATGTCATGAACCTGCTTTAGCTTACAAGTATGAATATTTTGAGATTCCAGGAATGAGTGGGTTAGCATATGATGAGCATTTGACAGCACTACACTCATTGGAGTTTAGAAGGTTGAGGGGGGGTCCTCATTGAAACTCACAGAATAATGAAAGGCATAGATAAAGTGGATGTGGAAAGGATGTTTCCACTGGTGGGAGAGTCTAGGACCTGAGGTCATAGCCTCAGAATTAAAGGGTGCTCTTTTAGAAAGGCGGTGAGGAAGAACTTCTTTAGGCAGAGGGTAGTTAATCTGTGGAACTCGTTGCACAGAGGGCTGTGGAGGCCAAGTCAGTGGATATTTATAAGGCAGAGGTAGACAAATTCTTGATTAGAACGGGTGTCAAGGGTTATAGGGAGAAGGCAAGAAAATGGGATTAGGTAGCAGAGATCAGCCATGATTGAATGGCGGTGTAGACTCGATAGGTCGAATGGCCTAATTCTACTCCTATTACTTGTGAACTTGTGAACTTGAGATCACAAAGGGAACTTGAAAGTTACTTGAAAAAAACATTTACTATAATGGCGTAATTCCTTCATCACCTCTGTAAATGGGAGGAATCAAAGAATAGATTTAATTACTCAAAGCTCCATCTAAACCAAGATCACCCACATTATACTGTCTACCTAAATTTGGCAATCTATCATTTAAGAAAGAATAATTCTTGCCTCAAAATTGGGCAAATTATCGATTTCGAATCTAAATGACAGTGTAAACCTCCATTAGAAATGCACATCTTAATCAGGACCAGCCAATCAAGTCAAGAGAGTCAATTTAAGGGCATCTAATGGTCATTGGTCAATTGTGCTTGGAATTGACTAACAATAGTTTTTATTGATTAGGTAACTTTACTTCATTGGTCAGGGCATTTATATGTCAGGCTGTCATGATGCTGCTTTGTAAGACTTTGGTTAAGCCACAGTTTGGAGTATTGCACACAGTTCTGGTCACCCCATTACAGGAAGGGTGTGGAGGCTTTGGAGAGGGTACATAAGAGATTTACCAGAATGTTGTCTGGATTAGGTGATATTAAGTAAAAGGAACAATTAGATAAACTCAGAGTTAATACGCATGGTGTAGGTGCCTGGAACATGCTGCCAGAGTTGGTGCTGAAGCCAGATCCGATAGGGACATTTATGTTTCAAGGGCTCGTGGATATGCGGGATATGGTTCACATGATAGTAGAGGGTATTAGATTAACCTGCCATCATGTTCAGCATGAATATTTTGGGCCAGAGTGCTTGTTCCTGTTCCTATACTGTATTGTTACTATGTCATTCTCTATGCTATGCTACAGCAATGGTCAAATTGTTGGTTTCTGACAGTAGCAAACCTCCAACAGAACGGCACAGCTTAAGCAGGACTTGCCAATCAGGTCTTACTGGAGATTTCCTTTGGCGAGATAACATGAAGGATCAAAAGAGCCATGTATTTGGGATAGCTTGTGTGGACTTTATGAAGGAATTTGACCAGGTCCCACAAGACAGACTCATCAAAGTAATAAACACCAGGAGATCCAGGTGAGAGGGATATAGTGGATATAAAATTGGATCAGCAGGAGGCAAAATATAAGTAATGGCAAAAGTACCGGAAGAACTGGAGTTGCTCCAGATCCTGGCTCACCACCATCTTAGTTTAGTTCAGAGAAACTGGGTGGAAACAGACCCTTCACCCCACTGAGTCCCCGCAGACTAGCGATACCCAAATTCGTACACTATCCTACCCACACTAGGGACAATTTACATTTATACCATGCCAATTAACCTACAAACCTACAAACCTGTACGTTTTTAGAATGTGGGAGGAAACCGGACATCCTGGAGAAAACCCACGCAGGTCACAGGAAGAATGTACAAACTCTGTACAGACAAGCACCCGTGGTCAGGTTCGAACCCAGGTCTCTGGCACTGTAAAGCAGCCACTCTACCGCTGCACCACCATGACACACTTTGCTAGGAGAGTTAGTGACGGACAAAAAACACTGGCCTCAACAGTGATGTTTGTATCCCAGATGTTAATAATATTTAAATTAAAAGTTTGAACGATTCATCTGTTGTGCCGGTGCTGGATGTGGGAGAGGATGTTGAGGAGGACTGTGTTCTATGGTTATGTCCCTCTTCAACCCCCGGCTCTTATCCAAATAGTGAATGTGACCAGGGCGGCATGGTGGCACATTGGTAGAGTTGCTGCCTTATGCCCCTGTCCCACTTAGGAAACCTGAACGGAAACCTCTGGAGACTTTGTGCCCCACCCAAGGTTTCCGTGCGGTTCCTGGAGGTTGCAGGTGGTTGCCGGAGGTTGCAGGTAATGGAAGCAGGTAGTGGAAGCAGACTGACAAAAACCTCCGGGAACCGCACGGAAACCTTGGGTGGGGCGCAAAGTCTCCAGAGGTTTCCGTTCAGGTTTCCTAAGTGGGACAGGGGCATAACAGCGCTTGAAGTGCCGGAGACCCGGGTTCGATCCCGACTGGTGCTGTCTGTTCGGAGTTTGTATGTTCTCCCCATAACCGCGTGGGTTTTCTCCAAGATATTCAGTATCCTCCCACACTCCAAGAATATACAGGTATATTGGTAAATTGGCTTGGTAAATGTTAAAAAAAAAACGTGTGGTGACTGCATAGTCTCCTGCAATCGCCTAAAAAGTCGCCTAAGTGGGACAGGCCCATAAGATTAAGCTAACTGGGATCTCTAGGATCCTACAGGTCTGCTATCCAGCATTTACATGCTCTATTCCCTATTACATTTCACCTGTCATTAAGTATCACCTGTTAAAATAAATCCTGTTGTTGCACTGTTTAAAACTCCTCTGTCCTTTCTTCCTTTCTCTAAGGATTTTAATGTGAGTGATATACAGTGGGTCTTAAAATTGAACTTTTCAGAAAGTATATATTATAAATTATATTTATATGGGAGAATGGAGTTAATTTGGTGCATTTTTTGACTGCTTTGAAACAGAGATTATTAGACTATTATTAGTTATTTTGCTGCCAACTATTACTTTTGATTGATCTACCTGCATTGAACTTTGCTTTGATTCTTTGACTGGAGTAAATTAACATAAATCCCTTATAACATATCCAGTCTAGGACATTGTCGGCAGATCTATTGGCCTTGAAAAATGCTCAGAGAAATGACTAAAGATCTTAGAATTCAAGAGTCCAGAGTGTTTTATTGTCATGTGTCCCCCAGATGGAACAATGAAATCCTTATTTGCTGCAGCTTAACAGAATATGTAAACATAGTACACTATAAACAACATAATAAACAAGAGAATGTAAACCAGAATGTAAACCAGACATACACATTGTAGAAGGTACACAAAATTGCTGGGGAAACTCAGCGGGTGCAGCAGCATCTATGGAGCGAAGGAAATAGGCGACGTTTCGGGCCGAAACCCTTCTTCAGACTGATGGGGGGTGGGAGAAAGAAGGAAAAGGGGAGGAGCCCGAGGGCGGGCGGATGGGAGGGTGGGAGGAGACAGCTAGAGGGTTAAGGAAGGGGAGGAGACAGCAAGGGCTAGCAAAATTGGGAGAATTCAATGTTAATGCCATATGGACGCAAGGTCCCCAGACGGAATATGAGGTGCTGTTCCTCCAATTTCCGCTGTTGCTCACTCTGGCAATGGAGGAGACCCAGGACAGAGAGGTCGGATTGGGAATGGGAGGGGGAGTTGAAGTGCTGAGCCACCGGGAGTTCAGGTAGGTTATTGCGGACTGAGCGGAGGTGTTCGGCGAAACGATCGTCCAACCTACGCTTGGTCTCGCCGATGTAAATCAGCTGACATCTAGAGCAGCGGATGCAGTAGATGAGGTTGGAGGAGATACAGGTGAACCTTTGTCGCACCTGGAACGACTGCTTGGGTCCTTGAATGGAGTCGAGGGGGGAGGTGAAGGGACAGGTGTTGCATTTCTTGCGGTGGTAACGGAAAGTGCCCGGTGAGGGGGTGGTGCGGGAGGGAAGGGAAGAATTGACGAGGGAGTTGCGGAGGGAGCGGTCTTTGCGGAAGGCAGACATGGGGGGAGATGGGAAGATGTGGCGAGTGGTGGGGTCACGTTGGAGGTGGCGGAAATGGCGGAGGATTATGTGTTGTATTTGGCGGCTAGTGGGGTGAAAGGTGAGGACCAGAGGGACTCTGCCCTTGTTGCGAGTGCGGGGATGGGGAGAGAGAGCAGTGTTACGGGGTATGGATGAGACCCTGGTGTGAGCCTCATCTATGGTGGCGGAGGGGAATCCCCGTTCCCTGAAGAATGAGGACATTTCCGATGCCCTGGTGTGGAATGTCTCATCCTGGGAACAGATGCGGCGTAAGCGGAGGAATTGGGAGTAGGGGATGGAGTCTTTGCAGGGGGCAGGGTGGGAAGACGTGTAGTCCAGATAGCCATGTGAGTCAGTGGGTTTGTAATGTTTGTCGGTCAGGAGTCTGTCCCCTGCGATGGAGATGGTGAGGTCAAGGAATGGTAGGGAAGTGTCGGAAATCGTCCAGGTGTATTGGAGTGCCGGATGGAAGTTGGTGGTGAAGTGGATGAAGTCAGTCAGTTGTGTGTAGGTGCAGGAAGTGGCCCCAAAGCAGTCGTCAATGTAACGGAGGTAGAGGTCGGGGATGGGGCCCTGGTACGTCTCGAACAAGGATTGTTCAACGTACCCGACAAAGAGGCAGGCGTAGCTGGGGCCCATGCGTGTGCCCATAGCTACGCCTTGTGTTTGGAGGAAATGGGAGGAGTCAAATGTAAAGTTGTTGAGGGTGAGGACCAACTCCGCTAAGCGGAGGAGAGTGTCAGTGGCTGGGTATAGGTTGCTCCTCTGGTCGAGGAAGAACCGGAGGGCTCCGAGGCCATCCTGGTGGGGGATGGAGGTGTAGAGTGACCGGACATCCACTGTGAAGATGAGGGGGTGAGGGCCCAGAGAGTGGAATGCGTGGAGGCGGCGGAGAGTGTCTGAGGTGTCTAGAACATAGGTGGGGAGGGATTTGACCAAGGGGGATAGGATGGAGTCAAGGTATGTGGAGATGAGTTCGGTGGGGCACGAACACGCAGGGACACTTCCACTTTGATACACATTGTAGATATTGTTGCAAAGCTTTACTTTGCTAGATGATGATTGGGTTAAGTGTTGAGCCTTGTCTGGGTTTCTTGAATATCCAGGCACATGTTGCATGATTCATCTCTGTTAACATGCATCTAGAAACATTGTCAGATACATTGTATTAGTCTCTGTATTATTGGGTTAGGGAAATGTCTATCATGTACTGTGTTAATCGATATCTGTTATTGGACTGTATAGAGACTATCCCCATGTGGTTCGGCCCCTCAAGGATCTGGGACCTATAAAAGGCCTCTCCCACGAGGTCCTGTGTCGATCTTCTGGAAGATCACTTGGGACTACGTGACCTTGTCTCTGCTTGCACGAGGCTAGGAGGGCTTGGCCAGGCAGATACAAGGATCGAACCCGCAGTGGTTAGGTATAGTAGTGGGGAACTGTTATTGTGTTTTTCCAAATTAAAGTTTAGATGCGCAAGTGCTTGACTCAGTATTTTATTGACTGAAACTAGACTGGGGAAAGCTATTTACATACGCTCACATATGTACACACAAAAAAACAAACAATGATAGTGCAATAATAATATTAATAGTCTATTGTTGTTCAGAGCTTATTTGAGGTTGTAGTATTTAATAGACTAAGTGGGACCCGTTGGGTCCCATGTTCACACGGGAGTGCTGGTCCCCCGATGCAATATTCCACCTCTCCACCAATTCCAATATTGGTGGCCAGTGGGGGGGGTTTCTGGAGTGCTGGTATGGGTTCTTGGGGTGGCAGCTCAGTCCCTCAAACATGATCTGCTGGCAGCTCACTCACGGCTGGTTGGCTGGCAGTTGACTCATGACTAATCCTTGAAATTCCATTTCAAGCAGGGTGCAAGGCCACCGAATTCAAATCCATGTTCCTACCATTTAAAGCAGGCTGCAAGGCCACCAAATTCAAGTGCAGTTTCTTACTACTATGAGCGGGGTGCAAGGCCACCAAATTCAAGTGCAGTTTCCTACCACTTCAAGCAGGGTGCAAGGCCACCGAAATTCAAGTGCAGTTTCCAACCACTTCAAGCAGGGTGCAAGGCCACCGAATTCAAATGCAGTTTCATACCACTTCAAGCAGGGTACATGACCACCAAATTCAAATGCATCTTCATACCATTTCATGCAAGGTGAAACCACACTAAAACCACGCAAAACACCAAACTCACAGTTCAGTAGACATTTAGTGTGTTCAGTTGATTCGCAGCTCAGACAGTGTCGTGACCTCTCCCTCCCCCATCATGCAGAGACTGAGCCACAACCACACTTCTGGATTTTATAACCCCTCTCCCTCCCACCGGAATATTTGTGGCTTTCATGGCGTGATTGACAGGAGAGAGATTCTCAACATTATTTAAACACTAATAACACTTTTATTTTTCATTGATGGGAAAAATTCTCTGGCCAAAAATCACAGCCATAAGTGGTAGAGTTTTATCTAAAATCAATATACAGTGCAAACAGGAAGTAAGTGCATTTGCAGTAGTGCCTTTTAACTTCAAGCCAAAGCACCAAAGCCACCATTTGCAGCAAGTAGTGACTTTCAACTTCAAGCCAAAGCACCCAAGCCACCATTTGCAGTACGTAGTGCCTTTCAACTTCAAGCCAAAGCACCCACCACCATTTGCAGTAAGTAGTGCCTTTCAACTTCAAGCCAAAGCACCCAAGCCACCATTTGCAGTAATTAGTGCCTTTCAACTTCAAGCCAAATCACCCAAGCCACCATTTGCAGTAAGTAGTGCCTTTCAACCTCATGCCAACATTTGCAGTAAGTAGTGCCTTTAAACTTCAAGCCAATGCACCCACACCACCATTTGCAGTAAGTAGTGCCTTTCAACGTCAAGCCAAAGAACCCAATCCACCATTTGCAGTAAGTAATGCCTTTGAACTTCAAGCAAAGCATCCAAGCCGCCATTTGCAGTACGTAGTGCCTTTCAACCTCATGCCAACATTTGCAGTAAGTAGTGCCTTTCAACATCAAGCCAATGCACCCATGCCACCATTTGCAGTAAGTAGCGTCTTTCAACTTCAAGCCAAAGCTCCCAAGCCACCATTTGCAGTAAGTCGTGCCTTTCAACTTCAAGCCAAAGCACCCAAGCCACCATTTGCAGTAAGTGGAGCCTTTCAACTTCAAGCCAAAGCACCCAAACAACCATTTGCAAACAGTGCCTTTTTACTTGAAACAACCCATATTTTCATTTTCAAACCACATTAAGGGGACTCACAGTTGTGCAGACATTTGTTCAGTGTTATTCAGAGCTCAGAGAGACGTTACCCTTGGCTTTATCCATCTTGCAGAGACTGTGAGGCAAACCACTTCCTGGTTTTATAGCCCATCCCCCTTCCTCCAGCCAAAGCCAAAGCAACCAAGCCACCATTTGCAGTAAGTAGTGCCTTTAAACTTAAAGCTGAAGCACCCAAGCCACCATTTGCAGTAATTAGTGCCTTTCAACTTCAAGCCAAAGCTCCTACGCCACCATTTGCAGTAAGGTGCCTTTCAACTTCAAACCAAATCTCCCAATACACCATTTGCAGTAAGTAGTGCCTTTCAACTTCAAGCCAAAGCACCCAAGCTACCATTTGCAGTAAGTAGTGCCTTTCTATTCCATGCCACCATTTGCAGTAAGTAGTGCCTTTCAACTTCAAGCCAATGCATTCACGCCACAATTCGCAGTAAGTAGTGCCTTTCAACTTCAAGCAAAACAACCAAGCCACCATTTGCAGTAAGTAGTGCCTTTCAACTTCAAGCCAAAGCACCCAAGCCACCACTTGCAGTAAGTAGTGCCTTTCAACTTCAAGCCAAAGCACCCAAGCCATCATTTGCAGTAAGTAGTGCCTTTCAACTACATGCCACCATTTGCAGTAAGTAGTGCCTTTCAATTTCAAGCCAAAGCATCCAAGCCACCATTTGCAGTAAGAAGTGCCTTTCAACTTCAAGCCAAAGCACCCAAGCCACCATTTGCAGTAAGTAGTGCTTTTCAACTTCAAGCAAAGCACCCAAGCCACCATTTACAGTAATTAGTGCCTTTCAACCTCAAGCCAAAGCACCCAAGCCATCATTTGCAGTAAGTAGTGCCTTTCAACTCCATGCCACCATTTGCAGTAAGTAGTGCGTTTCAATTTCAAGCCAAAGCACCCAAGCCACCATTTGCAGTAAGAAGTGCCTTTCAACTTCAAGCCAAAGCACCCGCCACCATTTGCAGTAAGTAGTGCCTTTCAACTTCAAGCAAAGCACCCAAGCCACCATTTACAGTAATTAGTGCCTTTCAACCTCAAGCCAAAGCACCCAAGCCACCATTTGCAGTAAGTAGTGCCTTTCAACTTCAATCCAAAGCACCCAAGCCACCATTTGCAGTAAGTAGTGCCTTTCAACTTCAAGCCAAAGCACCCATGCCACCATTTGCAGTAAGTAGTGCCTTTCAACTTCAAGCGAAAGCACCCGTCACCATTTGCAGTAAGTAGTGCCTTTCAACTTCAAGCAAAAGCACCCAAACAACCATTTGCAGGCAGTGTCTTTTTACTTCAAACAAACCATATTTTCATTTTCAAACCACATTAAGGGGACTCACATTTGTTCAGTGTTATTCAGAGCTCAAAGAGACTTTACCCTTCGTTTCATTCATCTTGCAGAGATTGAGTGAGGCACACCATTTCCTGCTTTTATAGTCCCTCCCCCTCCCTCCAGCAGGGGCAGCAGAGAGAATGGTGATTTTTTTTTAAACATTAATATATCTCTGATTTGTCATCGATGGGAAAAATCCTCCGCACCTGTAACGCGGAGGGGGGCTCTGAGCGAGCTGGCCATAAATGACAGCCATAGGTGGCGGCATTCTGTCGGAAATCGAAGCACAGTGGGCCAAAAGCAGTCAAGATCAGAGTTTTAGTAATATAGATAGCCTGAAGGCTGTAGGGAAGAAGCTGTTCCTGAACCTGGACATTACAGTTTTTAGGATCCTGTACCTTCTTCCCGGGGTGAAATGAGTGTTTGGCCAGGATGGTGCGGGTCTCTGATGAGGCTGGCTGCCTTTTTGAGGTGGCGACTCCGACAAATCCCTTCGATGGTGGGGAGGTCAGAGCTGGTGATGGACTGGGGAGTGTTCACAACTTTTTGCAGTTTTTTCCGCTCCTTTAGCATTTAAGTTGCCGAACCAGATCATGATGCAACCAGTCAATGTGCTCCCTACTGTACACCTGTAGAAGTTCAAAAGAATACGCTTTGACATACTGAATCTCTGTAATCTTCTCAGGAAGTAGAGGCGTTGATGTGCTTTATTTATAATCTGCTGGGACTAGGAAAGATCTTTGGTAATATGCACGCCCAGGAATTTAAAATTTTGACTCTCTCCACCGTATAATAGGATTTAATAGGATGATATAAACAGGATTGTGGGTCCTCATTCTTCCTCTTTCAAAGTACAATCATTTCATTGGTTTTACTGATATTGACAGCGAGGTTGTTGTGCTGGCACCATTTGGTCAAATGGTCGATTTCACTTCTATACTCTGACTCATCACCATTTGTAATTCGTCCCGCAATGGTGGTGTCATCGGCGAACTTGAAGATGGAGTTTGCACTGTGTCCGGCTACACAGTCATGAGTATAGAGCAGGGGGCTGAGCTCACAGCCTTGAGGTGCTCCCATACTGAGTGGTAATGGGGAAGAAGTATTTCTGCCAATTCGAACAGACTGTAGTCTGTGGATGAGGAAGTCGAGGATCCGATTGCAGAGGGATGCACAGAAACTCAGTTCAGTGAGCTTGGTAACCAGTTTCTTTTTCTTTTTTTTTTTAAATCAAAAATATTTATTCAAATAGTAAAATAATATTTTAATTATAATATAGTAAGTAAAAACAGAACGCATCACCATAATACATGACAAACGACAAACTATTACACAACTATCTTACACTCCATGTCAAGGATACATTCACCCCACCCCCCCCTCCCACCCCCCGCGGTGCCCAGCGGTCCTGGGAATCCCCCCAGGGCACACGTGGACAGCACATAGTCCCTCTCTAACACTACCCGGGCACGGACGTAATCCCGGAAAAGGGGCAGGCAGCTGGCTTGGGCAGAGCCCTCTTCCGTCTGGTGCCGTGACTAGCTTGGCCAGCTTGGCCAGGTTGGTAATCAGCTTGTAGGGGATGATGGTATTGAATGCCGAGCTGTAGTCTATAAACAACAACCTGACGTAAGTGTTTTTATTGTCCAACTGGTAACAATTGACATGCTGGTGGCAAGTTCAATAATTTACATTTGAGAGTTTATTGCTGCAAATATTCTCATTAGTTTTAATGATTCACCATGAATATTGATAGAATTGGCACATTTGTCATTTTCCTTTCAATTTTCTTAGAAACTCCAGGGGTAAAATAAATTTGTTCTCGTAAAATATTTTGGATCATATTTGCAATGATTGCAGGAAATGGTTTATTTAAAAGCAATGCTTAATGAAATGTTATCCAAGAGGGATTTAAAAATGTGTAACAAAATTATGTTCTCAAGGGTTTAAGAACATAGAATATTTTTAAGAATGCAGGTGAACAGAGGGATCTGGGAATAACTGTGCACAGTTCCCTGAAAGTGGAATCTCATGTAGATAGGGTGGTAAAGAAAGCTTTTGGTGTGCTGGCCTTTATAAATCAGAGCATTGAGTATAGAAGTTGGGATGTAATGTTAAAATTGTACAAGGCATTGGTGAGGCCAATTCTGGAGTATGGGGTACAATTTTGGTCGCCTAATTATAGGAAGGATGTCAACAAAATAGAGAGAGTACAGAGGATATTTACTAGAATGTTGCCTGGGTTTCAGCAACTAAGTTACAGAGAAAGGTTGAACAAATTAGGGCTTTATTCTTTGGAGTGCAGAAGGTTAAGGGGGGACTTGATAGAGGTCTTTAAAATGATGAGAGGGATAGACAGAGTTGACGTGGATAAGCTTTTCCCACTGAGAGTAGGGAAGATTCAAACAAGGGGACATGACTTGAGAATTAAGGGACAAAAGTTTAGGGGTAACATGAGGGGGAACTTCTTTACTCAGAGAGTGGTGGCTGTGTGGAATGAGCTTCCAGTGAAGGTGGTGGAGGCAGGTTCGTTTTTATCATTTAAAAATAAATTGGATAGTTATATGGACGGGAAAGGAATGGAGGGTTATGGTCTGAGCGCAGGTATACGGGACTAGGGGAGAATACGTGTTCGGCACGGACTAGAAGGGTCGAGATGGCCTGTTTCCGTGCTGTAATTGTTATATGGTTATATGGTTATATGGTAAAGGATCCTAATATACTGATACATCTCTGAGGGAACACGTGTTATCTGTAATTATGCCCCATGAAAAATTGAAACCCAAAGGCGCAATAATAAGCAAAGTTTTCCTTAATAGTATTTAAGATTAGTTTGGATTTCTTACATAAATCAGTTTATTTTCTCCTAGAAATGTCCCAATGCAATTTTGCTCCCTTCAAAGTGATCTTTCCTTGTTTGTTAATCTACGTTTGTTGCCTCTTATCTCATTTTCCTTTTCCCATCACAATCTTTTGAAATCCGTTTAATATTAAGATTTATCGGACAGATATGACTCTATGACAATTTGATGAAAGGAGCAAAAGGATCTTTGTGCCAAAAATAGATTTTTTAAAAATATAAACACAACTGCACTGTGACGTGTTTCAATGTTGTTTTGTTCCCCCAGTATTAGACACTACAAAATGAGAAATTATGAATATAATATATTAGTAACACAGGCTTAGGACATGGGCAAGGCTACTCTATATCTAGTATGGAATCAGGTCCTTCTGCCAACCAAATCCACATTGGCTATCAAGCACCTATTCACACTAATCCCATTTTTATTGTCTCCTCAGCTTCTCTCTGATTCTATTACCCACCTGCAGATTAGGGTGATTTATAATATCCAATTAAGCTATCAGCCAACAAAGTATTTTGGGACGTGGGATGAAACCAAACAAGCCGAAGGAAACTCTTACAGTTGCAGGAAAACTTACAAAGGCCACGCCAGAGGTCAGGATTGAATTTGATCTGTGAGGCAGCAGAACACTATGTTACCCTGCTTTGCAACTGTTTGAAACAATTATTAATCATGGATTCATTTTCCTTTACCTTTATTTATCTTATCACTCCCAGTGTAAACCTCTCTTTAATTGCACCATGCACTTTTGTAGAACAGAAAGACCTAGCTACATAGTTCTATGAATGTGGTGACAGTGAAGAAAGCATTTGACACTTGGCTTCATTGGTCAGGCTATTCAATTCATGATTTGCAGAGGTGCAGAAAAGATTTATGAGGATGTTACCATATCTGGAGTGTTTTGAGTTAAAAGGAGAAGTTGAGTAGACCAGGTATTTTATCCCTGAAGCATAGGAGGCTGAAGGGAGTCATAGAGGTTTATAAAATTATAATAAAATTATTATATTTATATAATATAAAATATAATTTTATCTATATTACTAAAAGTCTGTTCTTGGCCGGTTTTGGCCATAAGTGCTGCGATTTCCAAGAGAACGCCGCCACCTACGGCTGTCATTTTTGGCCACCTTGCTCAGAGCCCCCCTTCGCCGCATGTGTGCCGAGGATTTTACCCGTCGATTAAAAATGACAGAGATATTAATGTTTTTACAAAATTCCCCATTCTCTCTGCTGCCCCCGCTGGCGGCAGGGGGAGGGACTATAAAACCAGGAAGTGGTGTGCCTCACTCACTCTTCAAGATGGAGGAAGGCAGAGGGTCACGTTTCTCTGAGCTGTGAATAACACTGAACACATGTCTACTCAAATGTAAGTGCCCTTAGTGGTTCTAAAATGCTTGCAGAATGTGTCTATTGGTTCTAAACTTGCAAAAAAGTGTCTATTGGTTCTAAAGCTAGCAAAAAAATGTCTATTGGTTCTAAAGCTTGCAAAAAAATGTCTATTGGTTCTAAAGCTTTCAAAAAATGTCTATTGGTTCTAAAGCTTACAAAAAGTGTCTCTATTGGTACTAAAGCTTGCAAAAAAATGTCTATTGGTTCTAAAGCCTGCAAAAAAAGTGTCTATTGGTTCTAAAACTTGCAAAAAAATGTCTATTGGTTCTAAAGCTTGCAAAAAGTGTCTCCCTTGGTTGTAAAGCTTGCAAAAAATGTCTATTGGTTGTAAAGCTTGCAAAAAAATGTCTATTGGTTCTAAAGCTTGCAAAAAAATGTCTATTGGTTCTAAAGCTTGCAAAAAAATGTTTATTGGTTCTAAAGCTTGCAAAAAAGTCTATTGGTTCTAAAGCTTGCAAAAAAATGTCTATTGGTTCTAAAGCTTGCAAAAAAATGTCTTGGTTCTAAAGCTTGCAAAAAAATGTCTATTGGTTCTAAAGCTTGCAAAAAAAGTCTATTGGTTCTAAAGCTTGCAAAACGTGTCTCTATTGGTTCTAAAGCTTGCAAAAAAATGTCTATTGGTTCTAAAATGGTTCATACTAGCGCTCCAGAAAGCGCCCCCCCCCCCCTCCACTGGTTGGCTTGGCTTGGGTGTGTCTTGAAATTGAAAGGCACTACTTACTGCAAATGGTGGCATGAAGTTGAAAGGCACTACTTACTGCAAATGGTGGCTTAGGAGCTTTGGCTTGAAGTTGAAAGGCACTATTACTGCAAATGGTGGCTTGGTTGCTTTGGCTTGAAGTTGAAAGGCACTACTTACTGCAAATGGTGGCTTGGTTGCTTTGGCTTGATGTTGAAAGGCACTACTTACTGCAAATGGTGGCTTGGGTGTGGCATGAAGTTGAAAGACACCACTTACTGCAAATGGGGGCATGGAGTTGAAAGGCACTACTTACTGCAAATGGTGGATTGGTTGCTTTGGCTTGAAGTTGAAAGGCACTACGTACTGCAAATGGTGGCTTGGGAGCTTTGACTTGAAGTTGAAAGGCACTACTTACTGCAAATTGTGGCTTGAAGTTGAAAGGCACTACTTCCTGTAAATGATGGCTTGGGTGTGGCTTGAAGTTGAAAGGCACTACTTACTGCAAATGGGGGGCATGGGTGCATTGGCTTGAAGTTCAAAGGCACTACTTACTGCAAATGGTGGCTTGGGTGCTTTGGCTTGAAGTTGAAAGGCACTACTTACTGCAAATGGTGGCTTGGGTGTGGCTTGGGTGTGGCTTGGTTGAAAGACACCACTTACTGCAAATGGTGGCATGAAGTTGAAATGCACTACTTACTGCAAATGGTGGCTTGGGTGCTTTGGCTTGAACTTGAAAGCACTACTTACTGCAAATGGTGGCTTGGGAGCTTTGGTTTGAAGTTGAAAGGCACTATTACAGCAAATGGTGGCTTTGTTGCTTTGGCTTGAAGTTGAAAGGCACTACTTCCTGCAAATGGTGGCTTGGTTGCTTTGGCTTGAAGTTGAAAGGCACTACTTGCTGCAAATGGTGGCTTGGGTGCTTTGGCATGAAGTTGAAAGGCACTACTTACTGCAAATGGCGGCTTGGGTGCTTTGGCTTGTAGTCAAAAGGCACTACTGTAAATGCACTTACTTCCTGTTTGCACTGTATATTGATTTTAGATAAAATGCTACCACTTACGGCTGTGATTTTTGGCCATCTTACTCAGTCCCCCCTCTGCTGAGCAAGTGCAGAGAATTCTTCCCATCAATGAAAAATAAAAGTGTTATTAGTTTTTTTTTTTAAATGTTGAGAATCTCTCTCCTGTCAATCACTCCATGAAAGCCACACCTTTTCTGGTGGGTTTGGGGGGGGGTTTATAAAACCCGGAAATGTGGGTGTGGCTCAGTCTCTGCAAGATGGAGGAGGGAGAGGTCACGACTCGCTGTCTTTAGTGGCTTTGCACCCTACTTCAAATGGTATGAAACTGCACTTGAATTTGGTGGCCTTGCACCCTGCTAGAAGTGGTAAGAAACTGCACTTGAATTTGGTGGCCTTATACCCTGCTTGAAATAGAATTTCAAGGATTAGCCGTGAGTCAACTACCAGCCCACCAGCCGTGAGTGAGTGAGTTGCCAGCACAACAGGCTTGATTGACTGAGACGCCAGCCCAAGAATCCATTTGGCGCACAATTTGCATACTAACCCTCTGGAAACCAGTCCCTTCAGCCCACAACACCCATACTAGCGTTCCAGAAAGCCCCCCCCCCCCCCCAACTGGCCACCAATATTAGAATTGGTGGAGAGGTGGAATATTGCGTTGGATGACCATCCCTCCTGTGATGCTGGGACCCAACGGGTCCCACTTAGTCTAGTATTATATTATAAAAGGAATCCTTTATCTATTCCTGTTTTTCACTGCAGTCTGGTGGAGTCTAAAACTAGAGAGGATATGTTTAAAATGAGAAAGGAAGATTTAACAGGTCTCTGACAGCAAACATTTTCAAACAGAGGGTTGTGCATACATATAATGAACTGTGTCTCAATACTAAACTCCCATTCTCTCCCCATAACTTACTGACTCATTTGTATTTAGAAACATACCCATTTATTTGTTAAAAATATTCGGTGACTTGTCCTCCACAGCCTTTTGAGGTGGCAAATTCACCTGTTTGTCACCATCTGGGTGAAGAAATGTCTCCTCAACTCAAAGCAGGGGAAATACCTTCACTGTATCCTGCCTATTGTGGCCTGTCAACATTTTATATGTTTCAATACAATCTCCTCCCATTGTTGTAAACCATGGTGAAAACATGCCAAGTCCACACAATCTCTCCTAATTAACAGTCCCACCAATCCTAATTAACATCCCCACACCATTAATAATCAGCTTTATACTCTAATTTTATTTCATCATTTTCAGTCCTATTTTTCCTGAGTTGAGTGCTGCTGTAACATATCTTTGCCCTCCTTGGCACATTATATAGTTTACTCCTGCTTCTACTTATTATGTTCAGTGTATAGGTGAGATTCTATGCACCATAAAATAAATGCAATGGCAGCACAGCTGTTATAGAAATTCAGCCAAGGTAAACTAATCATTGTAATTATTTTGAAGAAATAAAAGCCACAATTGATGAAGCAGTAATAACACATTTGCCTCAATTGTACAAATCAGGATTCATTGCTGTGAATTTATATCAAAGCCCTCAGGGAGATTTGAACTGTTGAGCAGTTTAAAGCACTGGGATTTCCTCACTACTATTCTTCTAGATCCCCAAATTAATTTTGAACTTTTAACCAATTAATTAGGTGTAGCTTTCTGGAATTGTTCATTTGGAAAAATAATGTCAATACCTTTCACAAGCCTCCATGGTCTTTCTCCATTTTTTCCAATGAATTACTTCAGAATGTTGCCATTACAGGCAGCAACAATAACATTCTTCATTTCTGTACTTGATTAATAATGTTGGTTTTATCACCACCAAATGCCTCATGTACATTCTATCACAGCCTTATAAATCAATGTTGCACAGTAACAAGGCAATTTGACATTCTTGCTAGTGATAATTTAATGCAATAAAACTTAAGCATGTGCTTCGGTAGCACTTGCATCTCCTGTAATGAAGTCCGTCGAAAGGTTGATTATGGCGTGAATCTGACCAGTTGTACTGTTCAGTTGTACAGTTGGCAGTGTTCACAACATTAAGAATCATGAAGAAGGCAATCAAGTGCCTCTACTTCCTTCTGTGGAAAGGAACTGCAGATAGACACGAAATGCAGGAGTAACTCAGCGAGACAGGCAGCATCTCTGGAGAGAAGGAATAGGTGACATTTTGGTCCTATTCCTTCTCTCCAGAGATGCTGCCTGTCCTGCTAAGTTACTCAAATATTTTGTGTCTACCTTCGAGGAACTGCAGATGCTGGTTTATACCGAAGATGGACACAAAGCGCTGGAGTAACTCAGAGCGTCAGGCAGCATCTCTGGAAAAAAAGGATGGGTGACGTTTTTGGTCGGGACCTGTCTTCAGACTGAAGGTAGAGGGGAGGTAAGAAAAGGCCAGATCAAAGCAGGGCAGGCAACAGATGACTAAGGAATGCTTGAGACTATAATGGCCAATTGTTGGCTGGGGCATCTACTTCCTCATAAGTTTTAAGAGATTTTAAGAGATTTGGCATTTTACTGAATAACCTAACAAACGTCCATAGATTTACTGAGAAAGTATCCTGACTGGTTGCATCATGGCCTGGTACAGCAATTCCAATGCACAGGAATGCAAGAAGCTGCAGTGGACTCTCCCAGGTCCATCATGGGTACAGCCTCCCCACTATTGAAAGCATCCTACATGAGGTGCTGCCTCAAGAAGGCTGTGACATTCATCAAGAACTCCCATCATCCTGCCCATTACTGCCACTGGGCAGGAGAAACCACCAGATTCAGGAACAACTATCTTCCTGCAATTATCTATTCTTGAAACAACCTCTGATCCTACCTCAGCAACACAACACTATATATCATCTGTGTAGGAAGGAACTGCAGATGCTGGTTTAAACCGAAGATAGACACAAAATGCTGGAGTACCTCAGCGGCTCAGGCAGCATCTCTGGAGAGAAAGAATGGGTGACGTTTCGTGTCGAGACCCTTCTTCAGACTACCTATATTCCACCTCTTGCACTGCATGGAGCTGTTTTCCAACTGTGTTTTGTACCAACGTATTGTTTTGCACAGTCTATCTTTCTGGTCTGCTGTCATACATAACATGTACGATTTATGTTTTGTACGTTATTTGAATCAATGTACCTGTGATGTTGCTGCTGGCAACGTTTTCATTGTACAGGAATAAATTGTACAGGTACAAATGCCTCACTGTATTTGTGCATATGACAATAACATTGATTTCACTTGACTTTTACGTTAGAATATCCTAAACTTGGCAGTACGTTCAAGGCAAAGTAAACCAGCTCCTTACCCACGCAGAGGGACAACTGCAACTAATCGTTACATAGTTCCTTCTAATAAATTAAAGAAGTAAATTCAAAGAGGGATGCAATATGTTCATTTGCTTGACATTTTGAATTACTTTTTGGATAAGTAAATTACATTGGAGAAGGGAGTTAATAATGAATCCTTCCTGCTATCAAGTAGAAGATATATCATAATTATCCCCAGGCAGTTTTCAAAGTAATTTTATATTTTGACATTACAACAAGAATAGGAGAAGAAAATGTTCATCTCTTTTATTGAAAGATAAAAATGCCATTTTTTTTTAGGATTGGTTTTAAGTTTAGATTTATTCGATTCATTGTGTATCAAGGTCCAATGAAAGCTTTATTTTGCGTGTTATCCAATCAGATACTGGCATGGATAGCAGGTTGGCTGGATGGCAGAAGACAAAAGGGGCTTTCCCACTGCGGCGACCTAATTTGCGAGTTTAGAAGAGTTTGCTCTCGACTCAAACTCGCAGCATGGTTGACATGTGGTCCTAAAAGTTCCTAGGAGGTCACTGGAACTCTCCTTCATGCTTGAGGGAAATTCCCGCATGCTGAAAAAATTTCCGCGAGTAAAAATTGGTCGGCATGGTCCTTTTGAACTCGTGGTGCAGTGGAGTGGGGTCGTTATGTAGTTATAGGCAGTCGAGGGCAGCCGTAGGCAATCTCCTTTGCTGACTGGGCATTTTAATTGGCTCATTGAAAAAAAAAAGAAGTTTTCAAAACCAAGGAAAACCGACCGGTAATGTTAAATGCCGGCTAAACTTTATCAAAAGTTGTCTGGCTTCTTAAAAGTGTCTCAACCCCTTCTCTCCCCCTTCTCTCACCCTTCTCTCCCCCTTCTCTCCCCCTTCTCTCCCCCTTCTCTCCCCCTTCTCTCCCCCTTCTTTCCCCCTTCTCTCCCCTTCTCTCCCCTTCACTCCCCCTTCTCTCCCCCTTCTCTCCCCCTTCCCTCCCCCTTCTCTCCCCCTTCTCTCCCCCTTCCCTCCCCCTTCCCCTCTCTTCCCCCCACATCTCCATGCTCTCCAAAGGACTTACCGTAACTGTGCCAGCCGTCCTTTACCTTCCTGTTCATTGCGGGTGTGAATTTCAGACAGCACTCCCCCGCTTTCCCTGGCCCCCGCCTTTGCGATGTGTTTGTGTTTGTGTGTGTGTGCAGATGGTCGATCCGGCTCGCGGTTTCATTGCTGACGGTCGATTCAGCTAGAGGTTTTTCAGGCGAGTGCCCTCGAGCTTGAAGGTCGAAGACATTCGCTGAAAAGTCACGTTAGTGGGACAGGCCCAAAAGAGTGCCAATAAAGGCAGCTTTTTCTGGTTGGCTGCCAGTGACTAGAGGAGTTCCAAAGGGCTCGATACTGTGGCCGCTGCTGATCACGTTGTGTATTAATGATTTGGACTAGGGGGTTGAAGGCTTTGTAGCCAGGTTTGCTGATGATACAAAAATAGGTGGAGGGGCAGGGGGTGTGGAGAAAGCAGGGACTCTGCAGAAAGACTTGTACAGGATGGGAGAAACTTAGGAACATAGAAATTAGGTGCAGGAGTAGGCCATTCGGCCCTTCGAGCCTGCACCGCCATTCAATATGATCATGGCTGATCATCCAACTCAGTATCCCGTACCTGCCTTCTCTCCATACCCTCTGATACCCTTAGCCACAAGGGCCACATCTAACTCCCTCTTAAATATAGCCAATGAACTGGCCTCAACTACCCTCTGTGGCAGAGAGTTCCAGAGATTAACCACTCTCTGTGTGAAAAAAGTTTAACTCATCTCGGTTTTAAAGGATTTCCCCCTTATCCTTAAGCTGTGACCCCTTGTCCTGGACTTCCCCAACATCGGGAACAATCTTCCTGCATCTAGCCTGTCCAACAGATGGACGACAGATGGCACAATGGGCTAAGTGTTCGGCTGGCAACCGCAAGGTAGCTGGTTCGAATCCCGCTTGGAGTGCATACTGTCGTTGTGTCCTTGGGCAAGACACTTCACCCACCTTTGCCTGTGTGTGTCCTTGGGCAAGACACTTCATCCACCTTTGCCTGTGTATGTGAATGTAATTATGTGAAGCACTTTGGGGTCAATGCAAGTTGACTAAAAATGTGCTATATAAATAAAGAAATTGAATTGAATTGAAGAATTTTGTAAGTTTCTATAAGATCCCCTCTCAATCTCCTAAATTCTAGAGAGTATAAACCAAGTCTATCCAGTCTTTCTTCATAAGACAGTCCTGACATCCCAGGAATCAGTCTGGTGAACCTTCTCTGCACTCCCTCTATGGCAATAATGTCCTTCCTCAGATTTGGAGACCAAAACTGTACGCAAGTACGCAGGAGAGTGGGCAGAGAAGTGGCAGATGGAATATAATGTAGCAAGGCATGGAGTCATGCATTTTGGTAGTATGAATAAAAATGTAGATTATTTTCTAAATGGGGAAAGAATCCAGAAATCAGAGATGCAAAGGGACTTGGGAGTGGTGGTGCAGGATTCCCAAAAAGATAATCTGCAAGTCGAATCAGTAGTAAAGAAAGCAATTGCAATGCTAGCATTTATTTTAAGAGGGCTTCTATACAAAAACAGAGATGTAATGCTGAGGCTCTATTTGGGGCTGGTCAGGCCGCATTTAGAATATTGTGAGCAATTTTGGGCACCATATCCGAGGAAGGATGTGCTGGCTCTGGAGAGGGTCCAGAGGAGGTTTACAACAATGAACTCAAGAATCGGTAGGTTAACATATGATGAGCGTTTGATGGCTCTGAGCCTATATTCGCTGGAGTTTAGAAAAATGAGGGGGGACCTCATTGAAATGTGCAGAATAGCTTGGACAGAGTGGATGTGGAGAGGCTGTTTCCACTAGTGGGAGAGTCTAGGCCTAGAGGTCATGGCCTCAGATCTAAAGGACGTTCATTTCGGAAGGAGATGAGGAGGAATTTATTTAGTCAAAAGGTGGTGAATCTGTGGAATTCTTCACCACAGAAGGCCATGGAGGCAAAGTCAGTGGATGTACTTAAGGCAGAGATAGATAGATTCTTGATTAGCATGGGTATCAGAGGTTATGGGGAGAAGGCAGGATAATGGGGTTAGGAGGGAGAGAAAGATCAGCCATGATTCAATGGCGGAGTAGACTTGATGGGCCGAATGGCCTAATTCTACACCTATCACTTATGATCTTACAATCTTATGATCTTATGAGGTCAGATAATACTATACATAAATACAATAAAATCAAACTCAAATGTAATGGATAGAACAAAGGGGAAGGTATTCAGGACAGAATATAGTTCTCAGTATTATGGCACAACAGTTCCATAAAAAACTACAAAGCCCGCAATTTAGTAGAGGTGAATTGGACAGTACCTTAGCTTATGGAAGGACCATTCAGAAGCCTGATAATAGAGGTGAAGTAGCTATTTCTGAGCCTGTGGTGCATACTTTCAAGCTTCACACAGTGAGGTGGGGGGGGGGGGGGGAGAAATATTTGATTATCTTGGCTGCTTTTCTGAGGCAGCATAATTTGCAGATGGAGTCAACGGTGGGGTGCCTGGTCTGCTTGATGGCCTGAGCTACATCTACAACTCTCTGCAATTTCTTGTGGTCCTGGGCAGAGCTGTTCCTAAACTGTTTAAACTGTGTTTAGAGTTTTGACTTTAGAGTTTGCAGCACAGCTGGATCCTTTCTGTTGAAGTTTGTAAGAGTGATTGGAGACATGCCGAATTTCCGCAATCTCCCAAGGAAGTGGAGGTGTGATGTGGCCTCTTGGCTGTCGCATCAATGTGGATGGTCCACGACAAATGCTGACTGGTGCATGTACTCTGCCATGCTTCCAAAAGACGATTACTAGCTCCTTCATCTTATGACACTGTGAGAGATATTATTGTCCTGGCACCATATTACTAAATTTGCTGCCTTTTTCCTGTAATCGTCTCATTATTGCTCATGATCCGTCCCATCACAATGCTGTCATCTGCAAATTTGAAGGTGGAGTTAATACCAAATTTGTCCATGGTCATCAGTGCAGTAGGAAGTATAGTAGGGGGCGAAGAACACAACCTTGCAGGTCACTGGTGTTGAGAATTATTGTGGGTGAGATGCTGTTACCTATCCTCACTGATTGTGGTCTGTGGTCAGAGCATTGAGGATCCAGTGGCAGAGAGTTTATTGCATCTAATCTTTTAGTGTATAGATACAATATAATTAAAATCAGTTATAACTGCATGACAATGTCATTCGTCCAATACAGTGTATGGTAGGTAATATTCCACCAGAGGGATTTTTAAGAAGTATATTTTTCGGTGATTATCTTGAGCTGAGGTTCAGTTTAGTTTATTGTCACATGTACCGAGGTACAGTGAAAAGCTTTCGTTGCATGCTAACCTGTCTGCGGAAATACAGTACATGATTACAATCGAGCCATCCCCATTATACAGATCCGTGATAAAGGGAATAAGGTGAAGAATGGTTTGTGCATCATAAAGCCAGTAAAATCCAATCAAAAATAGTCTGAGAATCTCCAATGAGGTAGATAGTAGTTCAGGGCTGCTCTCTAGTTGTTCTGCTCTAGTTGTACTGCTCTAGTTGACTGCTCTCAGTTGACTGATAACAGCTGGGACGAAACTGTCGCTGAAACGGGAGGTGTGCGTATATATATTTTATCTTGAGATAAAACATAACAAGTAGAATTGTAAACCATGATATCCAAAAGTCACAGGGCATTGGATGGATTTAAATGAATACCAAAGATGCTAACGGAATTGAACAGCAACAATTTTAATGGTCATTTTTTTGCTTTTGAAAAAGATCCTCCCCTGCAGAGTAAGCAGACTGGAGTAGGGTTGAGTACTGCACATTATACATTTAATATTTGCCAGATGCAGCACAGCATGAATCAAAACGTCAGTGTATGCATCTGGCAGGTGAGGTACTTTGTTGATACTTCAGTGTCTGAAAGATATCTCTTCACTCTCAAGGTGTGAACTGAGAATAAGAAAATATTCTGAGATGATGTTCCTTTGTATCACTTAATCGTTAGCCCCGCTCTAGCTGGCTCGCATTCACTCCTCACTCATTGTACCATAGGACCATTTTCCCCTCGTCTGGATGCAGAGCGTATATATCACTGGCTCTAAGCACCGTTTGGGGTGGCACAGTGACTCAGCAGTAGAGCTGCTGCCTTACAGTACCAGAGACCTGGGTTTGATCCTCACCACGGAGTCTGTACGTTCTCCCTGTGACCACGTGGATTTTCTCTGGGTGCTCCAGTTACCTCCCACACTCCAAAAACATACAGGTTTGTAGGTTAATTGGCTTCTGTAAAAAATATTACCCCTGGTGTATAGGGTACAGTATATAACTAGTGGACAGATGATCGATGGTTGGTGTCGACTTGATGGGCCAAAGGGCCTGGTTCCGCACTGTATCTCTAACCTAAACTAAAATAAACGAATGGGTGCAGTCTAAGGAACAGGAGAGCATCCAATAATACAATGTATAGTTCTGCCCCCAAAACAAAGTTCAAAGCGTTGATATGCAAGAAAGTTCTGACCCCAACATTGTTGGCTGCAAAGCTATCAGGTTTTCAAATGTTTGTTTTAAATGCCTCTAACACTTAGAGATAATTAAAACTTGTAAAATAAAGTCAATTATTTTTGTTTAATACTTTAAGAAAGTAAAATTAACTAGAACAGTCAGAACTAGTTAAAAACATAAAACTTAACTAAAATAATTGACCAAAGGACCTTGACTTTTCCTATGCTCTCTTACGCTTCAAATCACTGTTTAAATTGAGAGAGTCAGGATCTTTTTGTCTGGTACAACCAAGCGATGAACAAGTTTGTAGGTTCAATTTTCCAAATCAGTTAGTGGGTTTGATGCATCCACATTTGATGAAGCATTTACAAACAAATTTCCATTTAAACGGGAAAATGCTGATGATTCCATCCAGATTTATTTGCATTTATGAGCAAGATCTGTGCTATTGCATCTTCACAGTTTTAAGCATTTGGTCTCCCTTACTCTAGGGATGTTTGCCCAAATAACCAGTTTCATTCATCTATCCTTAGCCCTAATTGATAGGCTACCTGATTGCACCAGCAAATACCCCCCCTCCCCCCCCCCCCAATCTGCGTGGGAAATATAACAAAACTGTTACCATTAGATAGCAGTCAGGAAGACACGCTCTGATTCAATAGCTTGAAGGTGAGAGGGGAAAAGTTTAAAGGAGATGTGTGAGGCAAGTTTTTTACACAGAGGATGGTAAGTGCCTGGAATGCATTGTTGGGGTTGGTGGTGGAGGCAAATACGACAGTGGCATTTAATAGACTTTTGGATAGGCAGATGTATAGGCAGGGAATAGACGGATATGGATTATGTGCAGGCAGATATGAGTTGGTCTTGCCATCATGTATGACACAGATCAAAGGGCCTGTTTCTGTGCTTTATCTCTAAACTTAACCACGCGTAAGTGTTCAGCGAAACAATTGCCGAGTCTATGCTTGGTCTCGCCGATGTACAAGAGGCCACACTGGGAACACCGGATGCAGTAGATGAGGTTAGATGAGGGGCATATGAACTGCTGTCTGACCGTAAAGGACCGTACGGTCCCTGGGTGGAGTATGGGGCTAGAGGAAGTGCAATAAAGGAGGTTAAATAATTGTTTTGTTTTGTAAGGGTGATTATTATGGAAGTTAGTTCACCCCTTGAATAGTTTGTTCTTTGTTGCAGAGTTCCTGTTTTTTTTTTAAGGAATCGCTCTGACATGCACTGTGATATTCTTTTAGCCCAGGTGTGGACAGTGAGGTTGTGATTTAAAGCTGCCATGGATGTCAACGAATGGCTGGCGCTCCTGTGCTCTTGTCACCACCGCCCTTTCTTTAGACACTGCATTATCTGGTGATCTTTGGTCTTCGTGTGCCTGTAGGGTTGTTTTCTTTCTCCCTTGATCTGTTGTGGAGCTCCCTGTTCAGGAATACTTTGTAGTTGTGGTTGCAGACACAAGGAAACGCAGATGCTGGTTTACAAAATTAGACACCGAAAAGTGAAGGACCTGGACAGAGTGGATGTGGAGAGGATGTTTCCACTAGTGGGAGAGTCTAGGACCAGAGATTATAGCCTCATAATTAAAGGATGTTCCTTTAGAAAGGAGATGAGGAGGAATTTCTTTGGTCAGAGGGTGGTGAATCTTTGGATTTTTTTGCCACAGAAGGCTATGGAGGCCAAGTCAATGGATATTTTTAAGGCAGAGATAGATTCTTGATTAATACAGGTGTCAGCGGTGATGGAGAGAAGGTAGGAGAATGGAGTTAAGAGGGAAAGTTAGATCAGCCATGATTGAATGGCAGAGCAGACTTGAAGGGCCTAATTCCTCTCCTATCAGTAATGAACATGATATAAAATGCTGGAGTAACTCAGCGGGCTGTGGTGAATTAGTTCCCAGTCTGTTCATTTGTATTCAATCAGTCCTGGTTCTTCTTTGGTGCTGAGGCCAAGATTCATTAGATGGTCAGTTGTGATTCATCATTCAGCATTCAGTTTCATCAAGATAGAGGGGAAGTGGACATCTTGCAGTTACTGACTTGGACAGTGTTCAGATCAGGTGGTTAGACACACAGTTCTGTGCTTTTCTCTCTGATCAAATAGAATGTCAGTAATGCCAAAAGCAAGATACAAGCTGCTTGTCAGAAGGACCACATTGGATTTAAAGCAAAAGTAAACTGTTGGAGGAATTTAGTTTAGTTTATTGTCATGTATACGGAGGTACAGCGAAAAGCTGTGCTTGCGTGCAAATGTGAAAAGACTATACACGATTGCAATCGAGCCATACACAGTGTTCAGATACAGGATAAAGGGAATAATGTTCAGTGCAAGATAAACTCCAGTAAAATCTGATTAAAGATAGTCTGAGGGTCTCCAATGAGGTAGATAGTAGCTCAGGACTGCTCTCTAGTTGTCAATAGAATGGTTCAGTTGCCTTATAGCAGCTGGGAAGAAACTATTCCGGAAACTGGAGGTGTGCGTATTCAGACTTCTATACCTTCTGCCAGATGCGAGTGGGGAGAAGAGGGAGTGAGATTCGTCCTTGCTTATGCTGGTGGCCTTGCCGAGGCAGCATGAAGTGTAAATGCAGTCAATGCAAGGGAGGTTGGTTTGTATGATGGTCTGGGCTGAATCTACAGTTTTCTGCGATTTTTTGCGGTCTTAGTTTAGATTATTGTCATGTATACTGACTGTGGGAACTCACTACGTTGAGCAGCATCTGTGAGGATTGGGGGCGAGGGCAGTGGGGGTTGGGCAAGAATTGTTTTGGGTCAAGATCCTGCATCAATCCTGATGCTATAAGGAAGAACTACATGTGGGATTTTAAAATTAAGATCTAAATTTAAAAAACGAGGCATTAATTAACTGGAAGTGAGAGTAGGCCGGCAAATAAAGGGTTAAACGGGGCTTAATATAAAGTTAAATCTCGGGCAATAGAGTTTTATGTGATAAATCTGTAGTTAGAACAAGGGAGGTCCTCGCTTGTTAGATGAGGGAATTATAACATTTGTTATGGATACAATACATAACCAACTTATATTTCCTGTGTAACCTGAACGCTATCACATCCTGACTCCTGCTGGTCTCACATGAGCAAAGTAATTAAGTGATTGGAAGCACAACCTCGACCATAAATTGAATGACTATATAAACATTCCCCACAGAGTGATAAAAATATTTCAAAGATAAGACAGCCTTTTGAAATTGATTGTTAATCTTGAACTAGGAGGCCAATCAAACACAGGAGCTTTCTATGCCAATATGTTAAAAAGTTACTTCAGAACTTGGAAACAAGGAACTGCAGATGCTGGTTTACAAAAAAAAAAGACACAGAGTGCTAGAGTAACTCAATGGGTCAGGCAGCATCTCAGGAGAACATGGATACATTTTGGGTCTGTTGGCCATCAGTCTGAAGAAGGGTCTCGACCCGAAACGTCACCTATCCATGTTTTCCAGAGATGCTGCCTGACCCGCACATTATGTCTTCGACTTCTGAATTTACCTGTATTCACACATTAAGTATTGCTTAGTTCTTTGGATGTTGATCAGAAAAAAAACTTTTATTTGCCTTTTCAATAATTAACACATCTTAAAAATCTAGCCTGGTATCAGAATCTTTTGAGACTCACAACATTGATTGATGAAAAACAAATTATATATTTTACAAAAAAAACATTGTCGTTGGACGTCTAGGATTGCAATTAAATAGATCCATCAGCAAATATATTGAGTCAACATTAACACAACACACTGTAGAAAAGCTTGGTGTTCTTTGATAGATGATTCAAGGAACTGCAGATTTTGGTTCTAAAAAAAAGCATTAAGTGCTAGAGGAACTCAGCATTTTAGACAACATCTCTGCAGAACACGTAGAGGAGATGTTTTAGACAGAGATCCTTCTATAGACATGGTAGGTGGGGGTGTGGGAGCTTGCCAGGGTTTGTTCTGCTCCTCTCTTCCAGCTTTCTTTCCCCCCCTACATTCAGTCTGAAGAAGGGTCCCAACCCAAAACATCACTTATCCATGTTCTCCAGAGATGCTGCCTGACCCGCTGAGTTACTCCAGCACCCTGTGTCATTATTTATTAATAATGGTGGCGCTGTTGCTAGCTGTCTCCGCCTACGGTCTGGCTGTCTTTTATTATTTTGTTATGTTTAGAGTGTGTTTTTTTTGTTTTTTAGGGTTTATTCGGTATTTTATGTGGGGGAAGCAGGTAGGGTAAGGGGGAAACCGTCCTTCAGTCACTTCCTGGCGAGGATGCGGCTATTATCCGAGTCTCGTCCTCGCCCCTCCACCCTCGCGGCCTACCAGCTGGATTGGCGCGGCCTTTCCTGCCGGGACCGGACCAGAGCTTCATCAGCAGCGGCGAGGAAACATCGCGGAGCAGGCGAGGCCTTCCTGGGATCGCCGCTTGGAGCTCCGGAGCGCTGGGCCGCTGCTCCAACATCGCGGAGCTGTGGTTGCGGAGCTCCCAACATGGGCAGAACTGACTTTAACATCGCGGAGTCCTGGGACCCTTTGCCGGGGGTCGCCAGCGCGAATTTCCGCCCAGCGCAGCCTGTGGACATCGGGAACCGAGGACTCCGGTGGAAGGTGGCCGACGAGAAGTTCCCGGCGAGAGGGCCTGAACATCGGGCCGCACATAGCGGCGACTGCGGGGTGCTCGGGAGGCCCCGACCACGGGTGAACATTGGGGAACATCGGCGAGGATTTTGACTGGACTTTGGTTCCTTCCCTCACAGTGGGGGACTTTGGTGCCGCTGTGGGGATGTTTGTGTTGTGGACAACTGTGTTCTGTGTTTTTGTGTTTTATTTTTTATTTTTTATTTTTTTGTATGACTGTAAGGGAAAAATAATTTTGTTGTCTCTTCATTGAAGACAATGACAATAAATTATATCAAATCAAATCAAATTAATATTAGAAAGGATAGGAGAGATCTGCACTAAATGCAGGCGAATTGAACCAGCTTAGCTGGGGCACTTTGGCTGGCACGGATGAATTGAGCTGAAGGATTCTTTCCATGCTGTAGGACTCTCTGACTATGTGATGTTATTTTTGAACCTTCCTCCATCACATCATAGTCATACAAAGTTACAGAGATAAGCCACAGAAACAGCTCTTTCAATCTATTGAGCCCACATTGACCACGGCTAAAACCTCGCCCCTCCCCACTCCCCACCCCCCATTTGTACACTAATCCTACTCTAACCTATTTTATCCTACCCACATTCCCATTAACTCCTGTCTGCACACTAAGGAAAATTTACATTGGTGAATTAACCTACCAATGCCATGCTTTTGGGACTGGGGAGCAAATCAGAGGAGCTCCACATGGTCGCTGGGAGAATATACAAACTTCACACAGACAGCACCGGAGGTCAGGATAGAACCCGGGTCACTGGAGCTGTGAGGCAGCAACTCTGCTAGCTGCACCACTGTGCCATGCTAGCAAGGATATCATTTTTCTGGAGCTTCATTCTACTGGGTCTAAAAAGCCGTTGTTACAACCTCTCCATCTCCAATCGGATTCAAGTTAACTCTGGTATCCTGGCACTGAGAAAAAACACTGTACATCACATATCACGTTGGAGGGTCTGTAAGATTCAAAATGCTACTGCAGCTTGCAGTTGATTTTCTCTCAATAAAATATGCGCAGCATTCTTTGTGCCATGTTCTTTAAAGAACATGAGAAGATGATTGAAATGGAGTTCTCCCTGCTTCTTCTGAGATTGTCCGGTGAGATTTTTGAAGCCCACCTGAACAGGCAGAAAGAGGTCTGGTTAATATTGCAAAGCATGAGGCAGATCTTCAGGATTGCAGTAAGGTGTGGTTTAAATGTGCAGGCTCAGACTCAGATGTAGGAGTGATAATAAATGAACAAAGTTGACAAATTGGTACTTTATCTAAAATAACAAATTAAGTAAAATAATATCAGATTTTGTAGGCAGGCCTTGACAGTCTAACAGGATGGGAAGATCAGGGAGAAGTACAATTTAACATAGGTTAGCGCTGCACGTTTTTACATTGAGGGCCAGAGAAGCAATTGATACCCCCTCTGATGGCCAGTCACAGGAAACTAATTTTATTGTAACATAGCTGGAAATTATATATTTGTTCATGTTTACAGACAACAATGACATTGATCTCATTGCCCCTCTCAATGTTCCTTTCCACTCCCACTGCCTCCTCTATATACCACTCATTGGCCCCAAATCTCTTCATTGCCTCCACACACATCACTGCCACCACAAACCCACTGACTCGCTCAGCCCTCACTGTCCGACCTCTCCTTGTAGTTAATACTCTCTAATCCAAGCAGAGTTCTGCTAAACACCTCTGCACTCAATAGACAATAGGTGCTGGAGTAGGCCATTCGGGCCCTTCGAGCCAGCACCGCCATTCAATGTGATCATAGCTGATCATCCACAATGAGTACCCCGTTCCTGCCTTCTCACCATATCCCTTGACTCCGCTATCTTAAAGGGCTCTATCTAACACTCTCCTGAAATCATCCAGAGAATTGGCCCCCACTGCCTTCTGAGGCAGAGAATTCCACAGATTTACAATTCTCTAGGTGAAAAAGTTTTTCTTCATCACTGTTCTAAATGGCCTACCCCTTATTCTTAAACTGTGGCCCCTGGTTCTGGACTCCCCAACATCGGGAACATGTTTTCTGCCTCTCTCTCTAAAGCCACATCCTTCCTGGAATAGGGCAACCAGAACTGTATGCAAAACTCCAAATGCGTCCTCACCAAATTCATATAAAGATGCAACATGACTTGCTATCTCTTAAACTCAATGCCCCGACTGATGAAGGCAAGCATACCATATGCTTTCTTTACCACTCTGTCAAAATGTGTTGCCACTTTCAGGGAGCTATGGACTTGGACCCCTAAATCCCTCTGCAAATTAGGGTCCCATGCTTTTGTAGAGGACAGTATGGTGAATGCATAGGCCTCTGGATGGGTAAAACATGGGGTTCAATCCATTGTGGCCAGGCCAGGAATATGGTCTGCAGCTCCAAGTAATAGTTATTCCTTTTCAAATACTTTAGATAGAGAGTCAAAGGGAATGTGAATTGGATGAGACCAAGACTCCCCATGATCAAAGCGACACATAATGCTGGAGTAACTCAGTGGGTCAGGCAGCATCTCTGGTGAACATGGACATGGAACATGATGAATATGAATGTGTCGGGTTGGGACCCTTCTTCAGTCACGACCTGAAATGTCTTTTATCCACGTCCTCCAGAGATGCTGCCTGACCTGCTGAGTTACTCCAGCACATTGTGTCCTTTTCTGTAAACCAGCATCTGCAGTTCAGTGTTTCTCCATGATCAATGGAACTATTTTTTTACCAGCCACATAGGACAGATAGTGACCAAAGATGCTACCACAGTGGCACGTGTACCCATCTTCACTAAGCATATGATTTCACAGCTTCTGGCAGAGTCAGCATTGAAACCTGCAATATAAATCCTGGGATCTGGATCCAAGAAATGTTGCCACCCAGTTTGTTATTTTACAGATAGAGGTGTCGGCTAAAGAACACATCGCAACACAATCTTGCATATAATTTCTTGTTTTATTTGAGAGATGTGATCTGATCTTAATTACTTTTCTCATGTGTTATTAACTGTGTGTAAATTCTCTGAAACATCATCATCAAACATCTGGTTTGAGGATAGTGCCACCAGATAACACATTCAAAGTAACTAATTCCTTTTGTTATTAATTCCATAATTCCATAACTCCCAAGAGATAACCCAGCTTTTTTTATGCTTTTATATATACATCCTTTAAATTAGCAAAAATCTCTGCCTGGATAATAAACAAGGCACTTAATTAAACACAGGGTTTCATTAATATAATATTAATAACACACATATATTTGGCTTATGATTAGACACATTCCAAATTGGACTTTAAGATAATGGATATGCTCTTTCCCTTCCTCTCTCTCTTTCAGGCTGAACAGAATGTAGTTTGACCTTGAAAACCATTGAATCATAGCCAGAGTGAAATGGCACATACTGTAGATTGAGGAGTTAGGGCGAAGGTGGGGTTAGGTTCTGGAAAACATTAGCAGCTCCTCAGAAATCAGCAGTTGGTTTAAATCTGACAGTTCCTTCAGTGTCCTGACCTGGTTCAACTGGTGCATGTCAAGAAAGAATTTTGATCAGATAAATACTGGATGTAGTCAGTGGTTATCAATTCTAATTACCTTAGGACTGTACCATGCAGTGTAATGCACAGTCGAGATTTTTTTAAGAAAATAAAGCTTTATTTAGATTTGTCAACATCTTAAATCCCATTCCACAATTGACTGAAACGTTCACTCTAGAATGGAATTTTTGTGAGGGGAATTAAAAGACATTTTTTCATTGATACTTCTATTAGACATGGACAATCGCACTTTGAAATTGTAGTTACGCCTATTGTTTGTGTGCTGAAGTTAGGTCTATTCAGCTGTAATAGAAAACTATGGAATTGGACCATTCTTGCTTGAAAACCTGACCTGCACTTTCCGCAGATGCCATCACTGGATAGAGAATCAGCAGAATAGCATGGGCAATGGGAGAGCACTTTAAAGTGATTTTCCTGAGTTAAATAGTGTTGTAGTGTTGGATGGAAAGGTTGTGAAAAACATTATAGTTCAAGGGTTGACCAGAGGATGCCCTCTCTGAACATTGTGGGTATGTCTACTCCTCCATTGCCCACAAACGGTGCACTTTCTCCATAAATATCACAGCCTTATGAAACTGAGATTGCAGCAAATGTCTTCATCTCATCTTGAGGCCTTAATGCCAATTGGCATCTCTAAGTATACATGAGAACTCAACTTATCTATGTCCTCAAACAAGTGCCTCTTCAGTACAGTCACATGCAGTCAAGCCTTGTGCGCTGCTGGTAGTGAGTGGGGGCAGAAATGTCAGCCCAAAACCAGAAGGCATGCAGATCTTTGCATTCATTGCCTCAATTCACACAGCAGAGAGCTTTCACACAAATATCTCTGCTGGGCCAGCTGATTTCAGGCGGCATAGATTGTTTGAAGATCTGGCTGGTACAATGTAAGGGCAGTAGAAAGGATGCATGCTGGGACTGAAGGAGGGGGATGACAGGATGTAAAAATGGTTGGAGGAGGAGGCAGCAGTGTCAATGCAGAGAGCAGCAACATATGAGCAAGAAATGAATTATGTGGGTCTCCGTATGAATTCGAAATCGAGGATTGATGTTTTTTACTGTCACGTGTACACAGTGAAAAGCTTTTGTGTTTGTGGTATCCAATTAAATCAGATAGTACGCAACATGAGTATAATCAAGCAATTAACATGTACAAAACGTAGTGCAAATATAAAAAAAATACCAGAATGCAGAATATAATTTCCTGTTACAGTTCCAATGAAAAAGTCCACAATGAGGTAGGTGGGAAGTTCAGGACTACACCCTAGCTTATGGGAGTACCATTCAGTAGTCTTATAACAGACGGGAAGAAGCTGTTCCTGAGTCTGGTGGTACGTGTTTTCATGCTTTTGTAACTTCTACCCGACAGGATGGGAGAGAAGAGGGGACAATCACGGTGAATAAGGTTCTTGATGATGTTGGGTGCTCTCATGAGTGAACTGGAGTGAAAAGACAATAAAGACAATAAAATGTCATTAGCAGCTTGAAGAGAGGGTGTTCGTGTGAACGCCAAGGCAAGAGAAGCTGATCAATGAATCTGGAATCCCAAAACAACAATAGTTTCTGGAAAAGGCTGGAAGTGGTACTGAGGCCCAGTGCTAGAAACACTAGACCTCAGCAAAACGGTATCTGTACCTCAAATACTGATGGACCTTCCCCATCCGCCATCAGTCAGTTGCGAGGAGAAGCACAGCAGAGACATTTGCGTGGGAGCTAATCTTACTCAACTAATTCTATGGCATGTACAGGAATTGTGGCTGCAAAAATATTTGTGTTTCTGCTACATTTCTGCTGGGGGAGCCCTGGAAATAAGTGAGAAAACAGATATGATTGGTACTGACATGCAATGTTATGATGTTAGTTTCAAGATAACATTGCTTGGAACACAACGAGGCCTGTTTCAGGGATTCATCGTACAGATGTTGAATCGGCAAGATTTCCAAGTTTAATATTTCCCTTCTGTTTAGTTAAGTTTTGTTTAGTTCAGAGATACAGCGCAGAAACAGGCCCTTCGACCCACCGGGTCCGCATCGACCAGTGATCCCCGCATATTAACACTATCCTACACACACTAGGGACAATTTTCATTTATACCAAGCCAATTAACCTACAAACCTGTTTAAGAAGGAACTGCAGATGCTGGAAAAACGAAGGAAGACAAAAGTGCTTGAGAAACTCAGCGGGTGCAGCAGCATCTATGGAGAGAAGGAAATAGGCAACGTTTTGGGCCGAAACCCTTCTTCAGACTGATGTAGGGTGGGGGAAGGAAAAAGGAAAAGGAGGAGCCCGAGGGCTGAGGGAGAGCTGAGAAGGGGAGGAGACAGCAAGGGCTACCGGAAATTGGAGAATTCAATGTTTATGCCGCTAGGGTGCAGACTGCCCAAGTGGAATATGAGGTGCTGCTCCTCCAATTTCCGGTGGGTTCCCTGACTCCCACTGACTCCCATGGCTATCTAGACTACTCTTCTTCCCACCCTGCTTCCTGTACGGACTCCATCCCCTATTCCCAATTCCTCCGTCTATGCTGCATCTGCTCCCAGGATGAGGTGTTCCACACCAGGGCATCGGAAATGTCCTCATTCTTCAGGGAATGGGGGTTCCCCTCCCCCACCATAGATGAGGCTATCACCACAGTTTCTTCCATACCCGTAACACTGCTCTCTCTCCCCATCCCCCACTCGTAACAAAGGCAGAGTCCCCCCTCACCTTTCACCCCACTAGCCATCACATACAACAAATAGTCCTCCGTCATTTTCGCCACCTCCAACGTGACCCCACCACTTGCCACATCTTCCCATCTCCCCCCATGTCTGCCTTCTGCAAAGACCACTCCCTCCGTAACTCCTTGGTCAATTCTTCCCTTCCCTCTCGCACCACCCCCTCCACGGGCACTTTCCCTTGCAACCGCAAGAGATGCAACACTTGTCGCTTTACCTCCCCCCTTGACTCCATTCAAGGACCCAAGCAGTCGTTCCAGGTGTGACAGAGGTTCACCTGCATCTCCTCCAACCTCATCTATTGCATCTGCTGCTCTAGATGTCAGCTGATCTACATCGGTGAGATCAAGCGTAGGCTTGGCGATCATTTCGCCGAATACCTCCGCTCGGTCCGCATTAACCAACCTGATTTCCCGGTGGCTCAGCACTTCAACTCCCCCCCCCCCCCATTTCAAATCCGACCTCTCTGTCCTGGGCCTCCTCCATGGCCAGAGTGAACACCACCGGAAATTGGAGGAGCAGCACCTCATATTACGCTTGGGCAGTCTGCACCCTAGCGGCATAAACATTGAATTCTCCAATATCCGGTAGCCCTTGCTGTTTCCTCTCCCACCCCCCCCCACCGCCCCCCCCCCCCCCCCCCCCCCCCCCCCCCCCCCCCCCCCCCCCCCCCCCCCCCCCCGCTGAGTTTCTCCAGCACTTTTGCACTTCTCCACAACCTATAAACCTGTACGTCTTTGAAATGTGGGAGGAAACCGAAGGTCTCGGAGAAAACCCTCGCAGGTCACGGGGAGGACGTACAAATTCCATACAGACAGCATCCATGGTCAGGATCTACTGGCGCTATAAGGCAGCAACTCTACCGCTGCGCCACCGTGCTGCCCAGTTCCGCATGGACTTAAACTGAACATTTTTATATTAGGACTGAATTGATGTGTAGAATGTGTAGAATGGGTAGAATGCCTGTATGTATATGTGCTGGACAGTCTTAGATCGGTCAAGTGATTGCCCATTAATCATAGATTAACCTTCTCCTGACCCTGCAGGAGTGCCACTCACACACAGAAGACTGGGGAACTTCATGACATTAACATCGAATGAACTGATGCTCATTTAGTTCGCCTTCATGAAGCAGCCAAATGGTTATTATCAGTTACAAAGGTTTACCTAAACAAGCACATTTCTCATCAGCAAAAGAAAAGAGCAAAAAAGCATGTTATAAAGACATGTTATATTCACATATCTTTGGCAGGTACTGAAAAGTTAAAGCTGATCACCTAAGGTATTTTGTAGGTTGCTAAGGGGCATCTGCGTAATGGATGCTGACAGAAAGATTAATATCTCACAAGAGACAAGGTCAGTGGTGCAAATGTAATCAGTGCTCAGCTGTCATAAGTAAGTGTTTCACTTCCATTTTAATTCCTGATGTCAGGTTTAGACAGGTGGCTACTCTCACATGTGGCAATTACCTGAACTCATGCTGTACGAATCCTAACATTTTGGACGGGGTGCTTCCAGATTGAGTTCTCGTTCTAATTCTAGTTCCTGCACAAAATTCCAAATGTAAATTCTCAGTATGATAATGTTAAAAAATAGCTGAAATAACATTTGTTTCGTGTGAAAGTCATTCACGACAATGTTCATAACGTGTCCTCTTTTTGTTTACTTTTCACGCTCTATTTTCATTGTTGTCCAGTTAGTGTCAGACAATAGACAATAGGTGCAAGAGTAGGCCCTTCGAGCCAGATATTCAGTAACGTTGGCTCCCTTCAAACCGGGCTTTTAGTAGGCAAATGGTATTTACAGTAACACATGGATTAAGTGAGCTCATTCTGAAATAATAGAATTTATAAAATAGATACATTCATAATTGTTAGTAATAATTATAAAGCATTAGAGTTTGTTATCTATTCCATCATAGTTTCTAGAAATATTACTAAGCTCAGTTTTGAAGCTCAGTACATCTGTCTCTGGTTTCATTGTCATCAGTTTACATCATCTGCCTGACCATATTCCCACTCCCAGCTGACCCAGGTTTCCATGTTTTAAATAGGTCTTTTCTCCTTTCCACAATAATACTAACACTATTCCAGGACTGCCTGAAAGGAAGGAAAAGTTGTTGGTGTATACCCTATTGTTTCCAAACCAACTGCTCCCGAGCATGAGGTCAGAGGAAGATTATCTAGTCTTTTGAGACCTATCAAAAGTATTTGAAATGGAATAACTATTACTTGGAGCTTCAGACAATATTCCCGTTGATTCACATTCACTATTGATATCGCTTTTCACTATTAATTGAACCTCGTTTTTCAATACGAAATATTAGAGCCATTACGTACCATGGATGGACAGAGGGAATTTTTTTAAGTGTTGGAAGAGGCTGCTTCTACCTTGATAATAATGAGCTTCTCAGTGTTGTTGGTGTTGATCAGAAAAGTTGTGAGGATTCCCGTTGCACATCAAACCCCCCGTCATAGTCGCAGCAGGTGGCCGTTGAAAATCCAGCGGCGATCAGAAAATGTTGCGGGGTGACGCCTGTATGGTCGTGAGTAGTCGCCCAAAGAGTCGTACCTTTTTCTAGTCATCGCTGGATTTTCAACATGTTGAAAATGTTTGGCCACCTGCTGCGACTATGACGGGTGCTGGCAAGTCGCAGAAAAATTCGCGTAAGTGGGACAGGCCCTTAAGTCAATGGTGACCATACCATCTGCAGCCACTTTCACCCTATTCCATGAGGGAATCTGGTACAGGTAATACTATTGCATGTTAAAAATCACTGGAGACGGCCAATGCTTACTGTCTGCCTGATGCAAATATTTCTTGACCAAACAAAATTGTTTGCTAGGTTTTCTTGCAGGAAGGTAAAGATTGTTCATTCTATGAGGACAATAAACAAAATATGAAAGAATGAATGAATTAATAAATGAATGAATGAATGAATGAATGAATGAATGAATGAATGAATGAATGAATGAAAGAAACATTATTTAGTATATTGGCCACATTGGAAACATTACAGCCATTATGCACCAAAATGGAGAAGGGAAAGCTAGATCATGTTCTGCATTCCTGATAGAGTGTGGCGATGAAATTGCATAATGCAGAACAACATCTCTCCTGCCATTGATGGTCTGCAGCACCTCATGCATGTACTGACGTGGTCCACTGGGTCAGTACTGATCCTTTTCCACTTAACATGGAGGCAAAAATATAAAAAAGGAAAATGCTAGAAATACTCAGGTCAGGCTGTGGATGGAGAACAAGTCAATGTTTCAGATGGATGTCGTTTCATAAGAAATGAATATGTTTTTAGTCTCAGATGAGGATGAGGAGTGTAGAGAGCAAATGTTTCATCAGTTCTCCCTCGCTGGTATTGTTTATTATCAATTAATGATGCTTGCATGAAAAGCTTAGATTCTAATAAGATCTGCATCACTGCTACTTAGATAATTACGTGAAAGCCTGAGGAATGGACGTTGAAGTGCGGACAGGAGAAAACTTAATAAATCTTATAATCTCTATGTGGAAAGGTACCATTTTAAAAGGCTTCACTTAGCTCAGTGAATAAATACAATTGTATTTTGTTTACCTTTGATGCCCAGTTCATCACATTCTCAAAATGTTAGAAGAAAACTGATATTGTTTCTGGATGGTTACATGCCAGATGGCTTATATATGAATTTTGGATACAAAGCTCTTGGATTTTGCACCTTTACATGGAAGTTAAATATAATTTTCCCATGTTTAACATTTTTACATTATCAAAATAAATAAGTGACACAATGTATTTCCATAATCCTCTTTGAAAATTACTAGGCAATTTATATATGTCATAAATATGGCAAAGATGCTTTCAAATTTTAGGCAAATATTAATTGGCTTTGCACTGATAGTTGAAACTATCTTTATTTTTGACTGGATACTGTTTTCATCATCGCCTTATGTTGGAAATGCAGATTATTGTTTTCAGCAGGTCATTAACCATTTCTATTAGATAGCAACATAAGACTAAACATAAGGATGTTATAAAACAGTTAATTAACTTGAACTTCAAAGAACATCTTTCAAATTTCAATTAAAATAAACCATGTCATTTTTTATGAGTTCATATGTGGTTCTGTTCTGTATTATAAATATTTATTTTCTATTTACAGAAAGAAGTGCTGTCGAGGTTATAAATTTGTCCTTGGCGAATGTATCCCAGACGGTAAGAATGTTAACAACTTCCAGAAGAAGAAAATCAAAAAAAATTCCAGATGCTGAAACTGTGAAATAAAATATAAATTGCTGGAAACACACAGGTCAAACAGCATTTATAGAACGGGAAATAGAGTTAACATTTCAGGTTAAAGAACCTTCCCCAGAATTGGGAGATAGAGAATGAAGATGGGGAATGAGGAATAAGCAAAGGAAATATCAATCAGAGGTTGAATCCTGTTTTTCTACAGCAATAAATTGCAGAGGTAATCTGGTTGATTAATTAATGGGAAGTTACGGTCAAATTGAGATACTATAGCAGCGGATATAATAACAACACGTAAGAGGCATTAGACAAACATATGAAGTGGTAGGTCTGAAGAAAGGTCTCAACCTAAAATGTCACCTATTCTCCAGGGTTGCTGCCTGACCCGTTGAGTTACTCCAGCATTTTGTGTATATGTGGGGAATAGAGGGATATGGCCATGGGATTATTTAAGATTTACATCATGATCAGCAGACACAGTGGCCGAACGGCCTGTCCTCGTACTTGGCATTTTCATATTCTATGTTCTTTGAAAAAAAAGATGTGAAATAAGAACAGTTACCTTTTGAGAATGCAAACAATGGAACAAGGAGCAGGGTTGAAAGATGTGGCCAGCAGGTCAGGTGGTACTAACTGGTTCCAGTTTTATTTGATCATAATCAGTTCCTCTGGACAGGAGGGTAGCCCATGTAACCTCACCTTTTAAGAAAGGAGGGAGGAGGAAAACGGGGAATTATAGACGAGTTTGCCTTACATCGGTAATGGGGAAGATGCTTGAGTCGATTGTTAAAGATGTTACAGCAGTGCATTTGGAAAGCAGTGATAGGATCGGTCAAAATCAGCATGGATTTATGAAGGGGAAATTATGTTTGACTAATCTTCTGGAATTTTTTGAGGATGTAACAAGTAGAATGGTTAGAATGGATAAGGGAGAGCCAGTGGATGTGGTGTATCTGGACTTTCAAGAAGCCTTTGACAAGGTCTTACACAGGAGATTAGTGTGCAAAATTAGAGCACATGGTATTGGGGTAGGGTATTGACATGGATAGAGAACAGGTTGGCAGACAGGAAGCAAAGAGTAGGAATTAACGGGTCATTTTCAGAATGGCATTGACTAGTGGGGTGCCGCAAGGCTCGGTGCTGGGACCCCAGTTATTTACAATATACATTAACGATTTAGATGAGGGAATTAAATGTGACATCTCCAAGTTTGCGGATGGCACAAAGCTGGATTGCAGTGTGAGCTGCGATGGGGCTGCATGATGAATTGGATAGGTTGGGTGAGTGGGCAGATGCAGGGCAGATGCAGTATAATGTAGATAAATGTGAGGTTATCCACTTTGGTGGTAAGAACAGGAAGGCAGATTATTATCTGAATGGTGTCAGATTAGGAAACGGGGAGGTGCAACGAGACCTGGGTGTGCTTGTACATCAGTCACTGAAAGTAAGCATGCAGGTACAGCAGGCAGTGAAGAAAGCTAATGGCATGTTGGCCTTCATTGCGAGAGGAATTGAGTTTAGGAGCAAGGAGGTGCGACTGCAGTTGTACAGGGCCCTGGTGAGACCGCAACTGGAGTATTGTGTGTAATTTTGGTCTCCTAATTTGAGGAAGGACATTATTGATATTGAGGAAGTGCAGCATCAGTTCACTAGGTTAATTCCGGGATGGCAGGACTGACATATGATGAAAGAATGGGTTGACTGGGCATATATATTGACTGGAATTTTGAAGGATGAGAGGGCATCTTATAGAAACATATAAAATTCTTAAAGGAGTGGATAGACTAGATGCAGGAAAAATGTTCCCGATGTTGGGGGAGTCCAGAACCAGGGATCACAGTTTAAGAATAAGGGGTAGGTCATTTGGGACTGAGATGAGGAAACATTTCTTCACCCAGAGTTGTGAAACTGTGGAATTCTCTGCAACAGAATACAGTAGATTCATTGGAAGTTTTGAAGAGAGAGTTAGATTTAGCTCTTCGGACTAAAGAAATCAAGGGATATGGGGAAAAAGCAGGAACGGGGTACTGATTTTAGATGATCTTCCATGATCATATTTGTAAAGAAATGTTTTCAACACACTGTGACTTTACTTCTTTTATTCATACTGTGGCATTACAGAGAGCACTAGCTGTACGTGGTCTGTCACGGAAACTAGAGAGCGATATGTGGGTGGGGAGGTTGTAATTATACTTGTGATATGGGGAGTGGTTAGTAGTGATGAGGTAACTATATTAAGGGTCACATGCATATATCATCTACATCCTTCCCCTTGGAAATGAAAGACAAACAAAGTAGTGACAGGGTGACCACGTCTCATGCGCTAGAAATGGTTAAGCAGAAACGCCATAGCGGACAGGCGGCTTGACAACACGTCCCGACCGGGTTTGCATCTCGCCATCTCCCCTCCCTGCAGGAACAAGTGGAGGCAGTACGGCAACAGGTGCAGACGGCCGAACTGGAACAGGGGAGCCGGGAGGGGACGGAGAAGACAAGGGCAGAAGGGCATGAGGGGATGCGGGGCTCGCAGTGGACTGCGCGCGGGCAGGCGAGGGAGGGTGAACCGGAGGAGGATCGGACGGATAGAGCTGGGAGGGTAGAGACTGTGGCATGCAAGGAGCGATGGGGCGAGCATCGCCTGGAGGCTGAAATTGCAGCGGGGGAGCAAAAGGATCTGCGAGTGGTGGTCGCGGCTCGTTAACGAGCCGCAGATGTTGGCGGGACCGGCGGTAGATGGTTCCTGCATGGTCGACAAGATAGGACCGAGGCGACCCAGCAGAGGCGACTATGGTAGCGAGCCGGGAGTGACCGGTGGGGGTCTGCATGCGGACAACCTGACCGGGGAAAAGGCGCGGCAGGGCGCGGCAGGACTTGTCTTGGGAACGTTTCTGGACATCGCGCTTAAAGGCAATGCGCTCCTGAACAGCAGCGGGCTTGAGGACAGAGGGGATGAGTGAGCGGAGGTCTGGTAGTGCGAGACATGAGCCGCTGAGCAGGGGAGCCCATGGCAGGGTCACGGGATATGTTGCAAAGGTTGAGGAGGGCTAGAAAGAAGTCAGAGTTGGACAAACAACATTGTTCCAGTAAGTTCTTTGCACTGCGGACGGCGCGCTCGGCCAGACCGTTGCTTTGCGGGTACTCAGGGCTGCTGGTGAAGTGGCGGAAGTTCCAGCTGGTTGAGAAAGCCCTAAACTCGGAGCTCGTGAATTGGCTGCCGTTGTCCGACTGCAGGCTGGCCGGGGTGCCAAAGGTAGAGAAATGGTGGCGCAGCTTATCGACAACGGCCGAAGAGGTGAGGGAATGCAGCTGGTCTACCTCAAACCAGTTGGAGTAGGAGTCGACAAGCACCAGGAAGTGTTTGCCTCGCCACTCGAAAATGTCAGTGGCAACCGCCATCCAGGGCAGTTCGGGAGCAGGCTGCTGCAGAAGCGTCTGTCGTTGCTGGTGGGGGGCAAGGCTGTTGCAGGTGGAACACGAGGAGACCCTCTCCCGGATGTATTGAGCCATACCAGGCCAGTAGAACTGGCTCTGGGCATGAGACAAGGTGGCTTCGGCCCCAGGATGACCGTTATGAGCGGCCTGAAAATAGTGGTCGTGCAGAGCAGCAGGCACTACCACCTTGTGTCCTTTCACGACCACGCCGTCGTGGAGTACGAGCTCATCACGGACCAGGAAGTAGGGCACGGCGCCAGCCGGCAGAGCGGAGCGACGGTCGGGCCAGCCCTGCTGGATGATGGCAGCAAGCTGTTGCAGGGCAGGATCATCGGCAGTGTGCTCGACCAGGGACTTCATCTGCTGTGAAGGGACAATATTCACATTGAGCACCATCAGGTCAGACATTTCATAGGGGTGGCGATCGGTGGATGTTAGCGGGGCGCGGGATAGCGTGTCGGCCACGAACATGTCTTTGCCTTTTCGGAAAACGACGTTGAAAGTGAAACGCTGGAGCTGCAGCATCATGCGCTGCAGTCGGGATGAGGCAACATGGATCAACTTGTTGAGGATGGTGACAAGCGGCTGGTGATCTGTTTCAATGGTGAAAGTGTTGCATAGTATATAGTCCTTGAATTTGGAGCAGGCAAACACCACGGCCAGTAGCTCCTTCTCGATCTGTGCGTAGTGCTGTTCGGCAGGGGTCATGGTACGGGACGCGTAGGAGACTGGCAGTTGCAGGCCGTCATGGAGCTGTAGACAAGCGGCACCGAGCCCGAACTGAGAGGCGTCGCAGGTGATAATAATGGGACGTTGCAGGTCAAAAAATGTAAGTGTGGGGGTACTGATCAGCTTGGACTTAAGGATGTCGAAAGCTTTTTGGTGTTGAGGGAACCAAGCCCAGGCCGTGTCCTTCTTTATCAAATCCCTCAGGGGTGCACTCAGCTCGCTGAGATCGGGGATGAACTTCCCCAGGTAGTTTACCATGCCCAGGAAACGTTGCAGGCTGGGCACATCAGTGGGTGATGACATCTCGGAGATGGCAGCCGTTTTCTGTGGGCCGGGTTTCAGCCCCGAGGCTGTGAATACATGTCCAACATATGTGACCTCGGGGCCGCGGAATCGGCACTTCTTGGGGTTGAGTTTCAAGTTGATCTTCCGGGCCCGGTCTAGGACTTGGCGGAGGTTGAAATCGTGCTCAGCGACATCCTTACCGTAGACCAGGATGTCGTCAACGATGATGGCACACGGTAGACCGGCAAACAGTTGCTCCATTGTCCGTTGGAACACCTCGCTGGCAGAGTTGATTCCGAATGGTATTCGGAGGAACTTAAATCTGCCGAAGGGGGTGTTGAAAGTTGTCAAGTTGGAGGAATGCTCGTCAAGCGGTATCTGCCAGAAGGAGCTCTTGGCATCGAGGACAGAAAAGATTGTGGCTGGACCAACCTGTGCAGCGACGTCCTCTACTGTTCTCATGGGGTAGTGCGGGCGTTTGATGGCAAGGTTTAGGTCTTTGGGGTTGATGCAAATGCGTATTTCGCTTTTGTCCTTTTTCGCGGCAACAACCATGGTGGAGACCCACTTGGTGGGTTCGCTGACCGCCTTTAGGATGCCCATTTTTACCATGCTGTGCAGCGTCGATTCTACTTTTTCCTTCATGGCGAAGGAGACACGGTGTGGCGCACGGACCACTGGCACGACCTTGCGGTCGACGACAATCTTGTAGTTGTAGGGCAGCTTGCCCAGCTCGTCATCAAAGTGGTCAGGATATTCAGCCAACGGGTCCATTAGGTCCTGCACCTTGTGGATGTCACGGTGGAAGGAGACCAGGCCCAGGTCCTGGCATGCTTGGTTGCCCAACAGGGTAAGGCAGTTGGAATCGAGAAGATAGAAAGTGAGGGGCCGAGAGGTCTCCAGTATCTTGCAGCGCAGAGTTGCCTTTCCCACAGGAACAAGAACCCCTCCCCCGTATGCGTGCAAAGTGGAGCGATCAGAAGTAACTTGCTCATTAGACCTAATCTTATTGAAGAGGATTGTTGACATAACATTCGCAACAGCTCCGGTATCTAACTTAGCGGTGAAGGTCGAGTTGTTCACAGTTACACGAACTGAAGGGTCTGTTATCACTGCAGGTGCATCCAACACAGAAACAATGCTGGTCTCCCCCTGAGAGGACCCAGATTCAGATACAGGGAGTTCGTTGAGATGGTACTGGGAACCGAGCTCGCTATCAGTTTGCTCCAAGTTGTTTAACATACGCCTTGGAGCAGCAGGAGGCTTCCCACGGGAACGGCAGGGAGCAGAAAAATGGTTTAGTTTCTTGCAGTAATTGCACGTTTTGCCCAAAGCAGGGCATACATTGTACTGATGAGTGGCAAAGTTACAATTGGGGCACCTTAGCTGGGTACGTCCCCCGGGAGCAGTGCCGGACCTCGGGGGTCGTGGCGGGGTAGGGTTCTGCCAAGGGCGGGTAACGCTGGCAAAGTTAATGTCCTGATCAGCCGGAGACACTGCCGAAGTGACGGCTTCGGCTAAACGGCAGGCATGCATAGCCTCGTTAAAAGACAGGTCGGGCTTGCGCAAAAGTTCAGCCCTTAGCTTTTCATCGCGGAGACCGTAAACCAGAAGGTCCCTGGTCAGCTCCTCGGGGGTCAGCGTCTCAAGGCGGCACCGTCTGGCCAGGTGTCGCAGCGCAGCAACATAGTTCTCAGCAGATTCACCAGGGTGCTGACGCCGCCCGAACAGTTTGAAACGTTCTAAAATGCAATTAGTCGGAATGTCGCAAATCGCGGTAAACTTAGCCAATAAACATACCGGGTCCCGAACAGATTCACCTGCAGCATAGACGAAGAAGTCTGACCAAGCCAGGGCATCGAGACCAGCCAGGTTAAGGAGTAGAGAAGCTTGGACGGCAGGAGTAGCGGCAGGATGAGCGATTGTGACATAGTGGTCGAAGTCACGTCTAAAGACATCCCATCGATGGGCAATGTCTGCATCGAAAACGAGTACATCGGGTTTGCGGCAAGAAGTGGCCATAACGAGGAAAAAAGAGGGGGTAACAGAAAACTGGGGCAAAATTAAAGAAACAACCGATAAACATGAGGCGCAAGGGTAAGAGGTTTGACACCATGTAAAGATATGTTTTCAACACACTGTGACTTTACTTCTTTTATTCATACTGTGGCATTACAGAGAGCACTAGTTGTATGTGGTCTGTCACGGAAACTAGAGAGCGATATGTGGGTGGGGAGGTTGTAATTATACTTCTGATATGGGGAGTGGTTAGTAGTGATGAGGTAACTATATTAAGGGTCACATGCATATATCATCTACAATATTGAATAGAGGTGCTGGCTCAATGGGTCGAATGGCCTACTCATGCACCTTTTTTTCTATGTTTCTATGTATCTACTGATTGAATAAGGAGTAAGACATTCAGAATGGAGATGAGGAAACATTTTTTCTCACAGAGAGTGGTGAGTCTGTGGAATTCTCTGCCTCTGAGGGTGATGGAGGCCGGTTCTCTGGATGCTTTCAAGAGGGAGTTAGATAGGGCTCTTTAAAATAGCGGAGTCAGGGGATATGGGGAGAAGGCAGGAACGGGGTACTGATTGGGGATGATCAGCCATGATCACATTGAATGGTGGTGTTGGCTCGAAGGGCCGAATGGCCTACTCCTGCACCTATTGTCAATTGTCTATTGTCCTAAGAATTCGACCCAACTTTAATTCTGCCATTTTATAAAGTTGAATATACTTTATTGCTTTGAGTACCTTAATTACAATCATGGACATTAGATGGCAAAGGTCTCAAACCAAGCTCATAATATCCAGATAGGAAATAAAAATAGACAAGGTGTATGTTGAGATATTTCCACTAGTGGGGCAGGTCAAATGAGGGATGTAGTTACCAGAAAAGGAGGCAGTCATTTATAACTTAGGTGCAGAGGAATTTATTTTCCTCAAGGATGGAAGAACTTTAACAATCTTTATCCCAGAAAATTATGAAGTTACTCAACGATTAAAACATTGGGAATTGAGGGCTTTGCGCAACTGGCACAGAAAAACAATGGATGCCTTGGGCGGTTCAGTCATGATTATAGTACAGGCTTGAGGTGCCAAGTGGCCTGTTTCTGCACCTATGCTCCTTTGTTCTTATGTTTGTTGATTGACCCATTTCTAGTTTCATCTGTGTTGTCCACCTAGGCACAAGGAACTGCAATGTCGGTTTATCAAAAAATGACACAAAGTGCCGAGATAACTCAGCAGGTAAGGCAGCATCTCTAGAGAACATGGCTAGGCGATGTTTCGGGTCCCGACCTCTACTTCTTCAGACTGGGTCCTGACCTGAAATGTTGCCTATCCATGTTCTCAAGAGATGTTGCCAGACCTGCTGAGTTACTCCAGCACTTTGTGCCTTATTTCAGTTGTCCAGGTGATCTTTGTGTTCAGTCAGTATCACTCTTTCCCTTTCATTTCAGATTACGATGTATGTTCAGGAGCTCCATGTGAACAGCAGTGCACAGATAACTTTGGCAGAGTGCTCTGCACATGCTATCCAGGATACTACTTTGATCGTATGAAGCACAGGAACCGAGAGAAACCTTATTGTCTTGGTCTGTATGAACAATTGAACTCATGCCAATAGTAACCATCAACGTACAAAAATCACAAATAACAAAGACTTTCGTAACTGACAATCACTGACTATCGGGCATTCAAAAACAATATCCTCTCATTGTTAACATGAAAAGTTCTTTCTTCATCTAAAATCAATTAACAAAAGACAATAGACAATAGACAATAGGTGCAGGCGTAGGTCATTCGGCCATTCGACCCAACACCGACATTTAATGTGATCATATCTGATCATCCCCAATCAGTACCCCGTTCCTGCCATATCCCCTGACTACGCTATTTTTAAGAGCCCTATCTAGCTCTCTCTTGAAAGCATCCAGAGAACCTGCCTCCACCGCCCTCTGAGGCACAGAATTTCCCAACTTTACGCCATTTAGATAGTAAATCTGCCTTCCAGTTTTTGCTATCAAAGTGGATAACCTCACATTTATCCGCATTAAACTTCATCTGCCATGCAACTGCCCACTCCCCCAACCTGTCCAAGTCACCTTGCATTCTCATAGCATCCTCCTCACAGTTCACACTGCCACCCAGCTTTGTGTCATCTGCATATTTGCTGATGTTAGTTTGAATCCCTTCATCCAAATCATTGATGTATATTGTAAATAGCTGCGGTCCCAGCACCGAGCCTTTCGGTACACCACTAGTCACTGCCTGCCATTCTGAAAGGGACCTGTTAATCCCTACTCTTTGTTTCCTGTCTGCAAACCAATTTTCTTTCCATGTCAGCACTCTACCCCCAATACCATGTGCCCTAATTTTGCCCACTAATCTCCTATGTGGGACCATATCAAATGCTTTCTGAAAGTCCAGGTACACTACATCCACTAGCTCTCCCTTGTCCATTTTCCTAGTTACATCTTCAAAAAATTCCTGAAGATTATTCAAGCATGATTTCCCATTTGTAAATCCATGCTGATGGACCGATCCTGTTACTGCTATCCAAATGTGCGGCTATCTCATCTTTTACAATTGACTCCAGCTTCTTCCCCACCACCGATGTCAGGTGGTGGGGAACTGGTCTATAATTCCCTGTTTTCTCTCTCCCGCCTTTCTTAAAAGGTGGGTGAGGAAAATAGAAAATACTGGAAGCATTCAGCAGTTCAAGCAGCATCAGTGGGGAGAGAAACAGAGTCGAGGTTTTAGTTCAAGGACTCTTCATCAGAACTGGAGATGTGAGAAACAGGGGCCGAACCAAAGTTGGCAAGGTGACAATTATTTTAAAAACTGGCAGTTAGTGACAGAAGAAGACATAAACAGATTGGAAGAAAAAAACAAAGTCATATGTTTTGCGAAAGGAAGAGAAAAGAAACAGTTACCTGAAATTGAAACATGCCCAGATGGAAAATGAGGTGCTCTCTTTATTTCCATAGAAACATAGAAAATAGGTGCAGGAGGAGGTCATTTGGCCCTTCGAGCCAGTACCGCCATTCATTGTAATCATGGCTGATCGTCCCCTATCAATAACCCGTGCCTGCCTGCTCCCCATATCCCTTGACTCCTCTAGCCCCTAGAGCTCTATCTAATGGTCTCTTAAATCCATCCAGTGACTTGGCCTCCACTGCCCTCTGTGGCAGGGAATTCCATAAATTCACAACGCTCTGGGTGAAAAAGTTTTTTCTCATCTCAGTCTTAAATGACCTCCCCTTTATTCTAAGGTTGTGGCCATTGGTTCTGGACTCGCCCAAGATTGAGGTTGAGGATGCTTTGGCAAGTAAGGTGAAAGTAAATCCAAAGGGTTTCTACAGCTATATTAATAGCAAAAGGATAACGAGGGATAAAATTGGTCCATTAGAGAATCAGAGTGGACAGCTATCTGCAGAGCCAAAAGAGATGGGGGAGATATTGAACAATTTCTTTTCTTCGGTATTCACCAAGGAGAAGGATATTGAATTATGTGAGGTAAGGGAAACAAGTATAGTAGCTATGGAAACTATGAGATTCAAAGAAGAGGAAGTACTGACACTTTTGAAAAATATACAAGTGGGTAAGTCTCCAGGTCCAGACAGGATAGTCCCTAGGACATTGAGGGAAGTTAGTGTAGAAATAGCAGGGGCTATGACAGAAATATTTCAAATGTCATTAGAAACGGGAATAGTGCCAGAGGATTGGCATACTGCGCATGTTGTTCCATTGTTTAAAAAGGGTTCTAAGAGTAAACCTAGCAATTATAGACCTGTTAGTTTGACGTCAGTGGTAGGCAAATTAATGGAAAGGATACTTAGAGATAATATATATAAGCATCTGGATAAACAGGGTCTGATTAGGAACAGTCAACATGGATTTGTGCCTGGAAGGTCATGTTTGACTAATCTTCTTGAATTTTTTGAAGAGGTTACTAGGGAAATTGATGAGGGTAAAGCAGTGGATGTTGTATATATGGACTTCAGTAAGGCCTTTGACAAGGTTCCTCATGGAAGGTTGGTTAAGAAGGTTCAATTGTTGGGTATTGATGGTGGAATAGCAAGATGGATTCAACAGTGGCTGAATGGGAGATGCCAGAGGGTAATGGTGGATGGCTGTTTGTCAGGTTGGAGGCCAGTGACTAGTGGGGTGCCACAGGGATCTGTGTTAGGTCCACTGTTGTTTGTCATGTACATCATTGATCTGGATGATGGTGTGGTAAATTGGATTAGTAAGTATGCAGTTATTACTAAGAAAGGTGGTGTTGTGGATAATGAAGTAGATTTTCAAAGTCTACAGAGTGATTTATGCCAGTTGGAAGAGTGGGCTGAAAGATGGCAGATGGAGTTTAATGCTGATAAGTGTGAGGTGCTACATCTTGGCAGGACAAATCAAAATAGGACGTACATGGTAAATGGTAGGGAATTGAGGAATGCAGTTGAACAGAGGGATCGAGGAATAACTGTGCACAGTTCCCTGAAAGTGGAATCTCATGTAGATAGGGTGGTAAAGAAAGCTTTTGGTGTGCTGGCCTTTATAAATCAGAGCATTGAGTATAGAAGTTGGGATGTAATGTTAAAATTGTACAAGGCATTGGTGAGGCCAATTCTGGAGTATGGTGTACAATTTTGGTCGCCTAATTATAGGAAGGATGTCAACAACATAGAGAGAGTACAGAGGAGATTTACTAGAATGTTGCCTGGGTTTCAGCAACTAAGTTACAGAGATAGGTTGAACAAGTTAGGTCTTTATTCTTTGGAGCGCAGAAGGTTAAGGGGGGACTTGATACAGGTCTTTAAAATGATGAGAGGGTTAGACAGAGTTGACGTGGATAAGCTTTTCCCACTGAGAGTAAGGAAGATTCAAACAAGAGGACATGACTTGAGAATTAAGGGACAGAAGTTTAGGAGTAACATGAGGGGGAACTTCTTTACTCGTGGTAGCTGTGTGGAATGAGCTTCCAGTGGAAGTGGTGGAGGCAGGTTCGTTTTTATCATTTAAAAATAAATTGGATAGTTATATGGACAGGAAAGGAATGGAGGGTTATGGTCTGAGTGCAGGTAGATGGGACTAGGGGAGAATTGGTGTTCGGCACGGACTATAAGGGTCGTGATGGCCTGTTTCCGTGCTGTAATTGTTATTTGGTTATATGGTTATTGGGAACATTTTTCCTGCATCTAGCTTGTCCAGTCCTTTTATAATGTTATATGTTTCTATAATATCCCCCTCATCCTTCTAAACTCCAGTGAATACAAACCTAGTCTTTTCAATCTTTCCTCATTTCTAAATCTTTCATTTTAGTTTTTAGTTTAGAGATACATACAGCACAGAAACAGGCCCTTCGGCTCACCGAGTCCGCACCGACCAGCAATCTCTGCACATTAACACAATCCTTCACACACTAGGGACAATGTACACTTATACCACGCCAATTAACCTACAAACCTGTACGCCTTGGAGTGTGGGAGGAAACCGAAAATCTCAGAGAAAACCCACGCGGTCACGTGTAGAACGTACAAACTCTGTACAAACAGCACCCATAGTCGGGATCGAATCCGGGTCTCCAGCGCTTGCGCTGTAAGTCGAAAACTCTACCGCTGTGCCACCGTGCAGCTTCTCTTTTAAGGTTATACTTGGTATTATTGAAACAAGATAGAAAGTCGAAGACAGGCAGGTCAGAACAGGAGAGGGAGTGAGAATTAAATTGACGAGAGATTAGAAAATCAGGGAGGTCATTGTAGAATGAATGGAGACAATGTGTAAAGCAGTCTAATCTGCATTTTGTTTCTCCCGTGTAGATGAGGCTACATTGTGAGCATCAACTGCTATATACATCATTAGACGAAGTGTTTAATGAGCTGTTGCTTCACTTGGTAAGATTGTTCATGTTTGGGTTCTTTGGTTTTGGGGTCTTTTGAAGGGAAGAGATAAAGGTCAGGGAATGCATCTGCCAGGCTGACATGGGAAGTGCTTTAAGAAGACAAATGGTGCAAATGGAAGATCAGGGAGTATTGAAGTGAACTGTATCTTTGAAATGTTGAAGGGGGAGGAAAAGGGAGGTTTCTGATGCTGGAGTCTCACTGAATGTGGCAGAAATTATGGAGATTTATACATTGAATCTGGAGACTAGTGGGGTGGAGAATGAGCTCAAAGATAGTGTAAAGGGGCTGTCCCACTTGGGCGACCTAATCTGCGAGTTTAGAAGAGTGTCTTCGACCTTCAAGCTCACAGCATTGTCGACACGTGGTCCTAGGAGGTCCTATGAGGTCGCTGGAACTATCCTTCATGCTCGGGGGAAGTCCCCGAATATTTGTGGCCTCAGCCAGGTCGCAGAAAGATTTTCACACATGTTGAAACATTTTCCGCGAGTAAAATTTGATCGGCGTGGTTCTTTTGAACTCACAGTGCAGTGGAGTGGGGTCGCTATTTTGTTACAGGCAGTCGAGGGCAGCCGTAGGCAATTTCCTTCGCTGATCTGGCATTTTATTTAGCTCATTAGAGTTTTCAGGACCAGGACTCCCCTTCTCTCCCCTTCTTTCCACCTCCCCCCCCCCCCGCGGTCTCTAAAGGACTTACCGCACACTGTGCCAGCCGTTTTACCTTCCCCTTCATCGCGGATGTGAATTTCCGACAGTGCTCCCCCGCTTTCCCTGGCCCCCGCCTTTGCGATGTGTGTGTGTGCGCGCGGTCGGTCGATCCAGCTCGCAGTTTCAAAGCGGACAGTCGATCCAGCTCGAGGCTTTCCAGGCGAGTGCCCTCGAGCTTGAAGGTCAAAGACACTCTTCTTAACTCGCGGATTAAGTCACCCAAGTGGGACAGCCCCTTAACTATCTTTATTCTGGCTGGCAAATGGGTGAGTGCAGAATCGTGGAAAGCAGAAGGGGTGTGGTTGAGAGAAGTAGAAAGCAATGTAAAGTTACTGCTGTGAAAGGTCTCATCATCAGAGCAGAAATGACTGATACAGAGAAATTAAGCGAATAGAATGGAATTCCTGAAGGAAACAGCATGAGAGGAAGTGTGATCGATATAACTGTGGGAGACAGTGATTTTTTTTTAAATGGATATTGGTAGTTAGGTAACTTAGGTTATCCCCTAAAACGGAAGTAGAGATGCCAAGGAAGAGAAGGGAAGTGTCAGATTTAGGTCATGTGAAAAGATGGAAACTGACAGCGAAGATAATGCATTTTTTGAGTCATTATGCGGATGCAGGAAGCCACTTCAATATAATAATTGAAGTCATGGAATAAGTATAGAGGAGGTGGGCCTGAATAGACTGAATCACAACTGCTCCACTTATCCAGACAGGAGATAGGAATAGTTTGGGTTCACATAACTACACCTTTGATATGGACAAAGTGAAGTTATTCAATGTAAGAAAGAGTCCAGTCAAGTGAAGGGAAGTGGTTAGTCCTCTGTTGAAAGAATTATAATTTTTTGTTCCATTCCCATTCTGACCTTTCTGTCTTCATCTTTCTACATTGCTCCAATGTTGCACTACAAAAGACCAAAGGCACATGCAATTATTACATTATATGTGTTCTCTATCTTTAATCTGGGCATGATGCAACCATCAGGACAACATTAAATTTAACAATTACATGGGACCAACTTTTTCACTCTCTATCCATCGATGTGGCACTAGTTTCAATTTGTTTATTTTTTTCTCTTCTGCCTCATTGCCAGATTTTAAAATAATCGTAACCTTGTCAACTTTGGTCAGCGCCCAAATAAAGTTATTCCCTCTGTTTTCTCCACCCACCTTCTCTCTGGAGACTCTCTTGAAGGGAGGTTAACCCAAAATGTCTATTCTGATGTTCATTCGACTCCTTGACTTGCTGAGTGCTTATAGGACTTTTTATTTTGTTTCAGATTTATAACATTTGATTTTACTTTTTGCTCCAGTTACTTAGTTAAAATAAGGTGTGTGAAAGGATCTTTATTGCAAAATAATCTCAATGCAATCCAGTAAGATGCTTAAACCCTGCTGAAAGTGATTGTTATGTGAATCAAATCAGCCATAACATTCAACAGTTTAAAGGTGCATTCCCTCCATCATTGTGCCAAATTGTATTTAATTACCATAGAACCTGTAAACAGCAATTCCAATAGAAATGTTGTAAACCCTGTTATTGTAATTCTGTCATGGGAGGATGTGTGATTTTAAATTGTGTTATTATCATATCCACTATTTTCCAGGGAGTATTTTAATTAATTTATTTCTTCTGCTCTTGTGTTTTGAAGTTAGTCTTAACAATACTTATCATATTTTAAGTGCTTGCTAATTGATTCAGGATTTACATATTCAAAATGTAGCCAAAACATCCCATACCTTTTTCTGCAGCTGCTCCCAACCTATGAGTTACTCATGAATCTATTCCTAATCCCCCTCCTCTAGGTTAACTTTTCTCTCCAATGCATCATCCAAAATCCCAGGGGCTATTTCTGTATGTGAGCTTCATTTGTTGAGCTTTATTTCTCAAGTCCTTGTATGGACTGTTCTGCTGCTATTCTGCTGTTATGTAGAACCAGTCCTAAAGAAGCAATCTCCTCCTTATCACGGGCATTTACTTTGTTAACTCTGCCCCTTCCCCATCTCTGCAACTTAAAATACACTTGTTTTATCATGTTTCCACTTCTGATGGAAGATATTTGACTTCAAACTCTGTTTCTCCCTCCACAAATGTAGCCTAACCTACAGAACATCACCAACATTATTTTGTTTTCCAGACAAAGAACAGGTTTTTTCAAGTTAAATGAAATGGGGATCAAATAATTGATCTTTGTCCACTAAACAAATATTCATACAGCCTCTGTTTTCCTTTTTCTGACTGTCTCAGGTTGAATAAGATGCTAACATAGACACCCCATTCAGTAATAAGTTAAGCTTCTGATCCCATATCATCTTCATAAGAGCCATCATGCCCATCTCCATAATATTGTCAATCTTCAAGTCTGTTGCAATCTACTTCCTGCTGAAATCGTCACTCATTCCTTTTGTCACCAATCGATAAAATATTCCAATTCCCTTCCATTCTCATCTCTGACCAAAGTTTTGCTCATCCGGGTCTTGGCGGCCCATGTCTTAACCCATATGATAGGTAGAAATAAACCATGCTTACTTATCAAGGAATGATGGAAAAATAAAAGTGAGTCAGGATTGGGCTGGATAATTCAACGAGAATCACATGACAGTAATCCAAAACAAATTTTGTGCCAAACTTTCTCCTTTTGGCGCAAAAATATTGAGATTAATTTTAGCCTCCCTTATGCCATTCCACGGAGATCCATTACTCACAACAGAGTAGGATTCAGATCTGGGAACATTCTGTTTCCCATGGTTCAGCTGTCGTAATATATTGGTGAGTTGAGCTATAATGGAAGCATGAAATATATCATTTAATATGATAATTTTAAAACAACGATCTTGAGACTATTGACTCATTCTGTATTTTAAATGTCAAGAGTCAAGGGTTAAGAGTGGTTTGTTGTCTGATGTCCCAGACAAAACAATGATTTGTTTTACTTGCAGCAGCACAACAGAATAGGTAAACATAGTACACTGTAAACAATACAATAAATGAGAAAAAAAAGTTCAGTGTGCATATGTACACATACTCATATATACAGGCATATACATACATGCATATATACACACACACACACACACACATGTGTGTGTGTGTGTGTGTAAGTATATATATGTATATATATGCACACATACACACACGTATACATATATATACTAGATTAAGTGGGTCCCGTTGGGTCCCATGTTCACACGGGAGGGCTGATCCCCCGACACAATATTCCACCACCAATTCCAATATCGGTGGCCAGTGGGGGGGGGGGCTTTCTGGAGAGCTGGTATGGGTGTTGTTGGCTGCAGGGACTACTGGTCTCCAGAGGGCTAGTATGGACATTGTGGGCCAAATGAATTCTTCGGATTCTTCAAATGCAGTTTCATACCATTTCATGCAGGGTGCAACGACACCACATTCAAATGCAGTTTCATACCATTTCATGCAGGGTGCAAGGCCACCACATTCAAATGCAGTTTAATACCATTTCAAGCAAGGTGAAACTATCATAAAACAACACAAAACACCACACTCACAGTTCAGTAGACATTCAGTGTGTTCAGTTGATTCACAGCTCAGTGTTGTGACCTCTCCCTCCCCCATGATACAGAGACTGAGCCACACCCACACTTCCGGGATTTATAACCCCTCCCCCTTCCACCGGAAAAGGTGTGGCCTTCATGGCGTGATTGACAGGAGAGAGATTCTCAACACTAAGAATACTTTTATTTTTCATTGATGGGAAGAATCCTCGGCACCTGATCAGCGGAGGGGGACAGAGTAAGATGGGCAAAATTCACAGCCATAAGTGGTAGCGTTTTACCTAAAATCAATATAGTGCAAACTGGAAGTTGTCAAGTTTAGCCAAACAATCATTTGCAGTGCATTTTTACCTCAACCCAAACAACCATTTGCAGAACATTTTTACTTCAACCCAAACAACCATTTGCAGTGCATTTTACTTCAACCCAAACAACCATTAGCAGTGCATTTACTTCAACCCAAACAACCATTAGCAGTGCTTGTTTACTTCAACCCAAACAACCACTTGCAGTGCATTTTTACTTCAACCCAAAGAGCCATTAGCAGTGCATTTTTACTTCAACGCAAACAACCATTTGCACTGCATTTTTACTTCAACGCAAACAACCATTTGCACTGCATTTTACTTCAACCCAAACAACCATTTGCAGTGCATTTTTACTTCAACCAAAACGCCCCAAACAACCCTTTGCAGTGCCTTTTCACTTCAACCCAAACAACCCTTTGCAGTGCATTTTTACTTCAACCCAAACAACCATTAGCAGTGCATTTTTACTTCAACCCAAGCAGCCATTATCAGTGCATTTTTACTTCAACCCAAACAGCCATTAGCAGTGCATTTTTACTTCAACCCAAACAGCCGTTAGCAATGCATTTTTACTTCAACCCAAAGAGCCTTTAGCAGTGCATTTTTCCTTCAACCCAAAGAGCCGTTAGCAGTGCATTTTTACTTCAACCCAAAGAGCCATTAGCAGTTCATTTTTACTTCAACCCAAAGAGCCATTAGCAGTGCATTTTTACTTCAACCCAAAGAGCCATTAGCAGTGCATTTTTACTTCAACCCAAACAGCCATTAGCCGTGCATTTTTACCTCAACCCAAACAGATATTAGCCGTGCATTTGTACTTCAACCCAACCGTATTTTCATTTTCAAACCACATTAAGGGCACTCACAGTTGAGTAGACATGTGTTCAATGTTATTCAGAGCTCAGAGTGACATGAACCTCTGGCTTCCTCCATCTTGCAGAGACTGAGTGAGGCACACCACTTCCTGGTTTTATAATCCTCCCCCTCCCTCCAGCAGGGGCAGCAGAGAGAATGGCAAATTATTTTAAAACATTAATATCTCTCTGATTTTTCATCGATGGGAAAAATCCTCCAGTCCCGGAAGGGGGAGGGAGGCTCTGAGCGAGGTGGCCAAAAATGACGGCCGTAGGTGGCGGCGTTCTCTCGGAAATCACGCCACAGCGAGCCAAAAGCGGTCAAGATCAGACTTTTAGTAATATAGATATGTGTGTGTGCATACATATATATATAATTATATATATAAATATATATAATTATACATAAATTATATATTTGTTATATATAAATGTATTATATATTCACCCCCCCCCCCACACACATACATACATACACACATATATATATATGTACACATGCATAAAAAAACAATTTGACATATCTATTTATTTGACAGATATCGATGAATGTACCAAAAGTAATGGAACAGTATGTTCTCATATTTGCCTGAATGCCCCAGGGAGTTATCAATGTCTATGCATGGAAGGTTTCTATCTCGAAGAGGATGGGAAGACATGCAGCAAAATTGAAAGTGGTAAGCTGTGAACTGATGTGTACAAATATGAAACTTGCTCTAGTTTTTCTTTCATATTGCTGTGTAATTGTCAAATAGAAAACATCAAGTTGACGGGCAACTCCACTCTTAATTCCATTAGGATAAGCTGAAGGGTTAATTATCATTCTAATGCTTTTCCACATATGTCCTTGTCAGGGAACCTGCAACTGGCAGGAACTATACATAATTATACTTAAGGGAAGGTTGACAACTTTAGGTTTGCAGATGAATATACAGTTACATAACTCATAAATTGTGTGCAAATTGTCAATCTATGATTTGAATCCACTTGGAACTTTTGAGACGAGAAAAACTCAGTGAATTATTTTTAAAATGAGATGGAAGCGCAAATGAATTTTTTTTTAAACTTACTCTAACTTTCTAAACAATGTGAATGTTTGTTGCACTTTGCTGCTCAATGAAACCTTTCCAAAACCAATATTGAAAAACTCTTGGGGCAAACCTTCACTCTGTCCAATAACTTGCTTTGGTTTACTTCATATTAAGATGCCAGCAGAGATTTGGTTGGTGGCGTTGCTACTCCTGAGTTAAAAACTTACAGGTTAAAGCCCCATTTGCCATTCTCGAGCTTTGAACACAAATGTCTTGGCTGACACTCTTATGTGGTGCTAAAAGATTGGTGAGACTCAATGCGAATGGGCTTAAGACAGATCTTACTGCAAAGAAGTGTTGCACTGGATTACCACACAGCTCAGCTTACCTCTGCCATCCACGCTCATGCATTGAAAGACAGGCAACAGAACTGAATCATGTTGAGTTGGCCATGACACTGAAATCACCAGAGTGTCCAGCAGTGGAACACTAATGTTGTGAGCTGAGGAGCCAGTTATAATTTCCATCTGGTCCCGTAGCTTTATGCCAGGGAGGCTGGTGTATGTAGCATGACTCTCTCTATTCATTTGATTGGGGTTGGTCACTTTGATTTCAACAGTAAGCGGTTTCTTTATTTTTTGGGACTACATCCTAATAATATTCATTAATTTCAGGTTGTTTGCAGTTAAACTGTTTATTGTTTTAAAATAGTTTATATTATTTAGATCTGTTGAATTGTCATTAAATTCCTTTGATTATTAGACACTTTTAAACACAGTTTAAAAAGTCCCGTGAGATCAATGACATCGCAAAGGCCTCCAGCTCCTTTGAATATGATGAGCTGCAGTAGATGTGTGCAAGAGTAGGAACAGCACAGTAGGCGAGTGCAGGAGGCATGACAGATCAATGAGTCAAAGAGTCGTAGAGCACACAAACTCCCCCCTATAGCCCAACTTGACCATGACAACTAAGATGCCCCATCTAAGCTAGTCCCATTTGCCCACATATGGCCCATATACTTCTGAATCTTTCCTATCTATGTGTTTGTCCAAATGTATTTTAAATGTTCTTATTGTATCTGCCTCTACTACCTCCTCTGGTAAATCAGCATCGAGCCATTGTCACATTTCTGTATGTTGGCGTTTGCTGTGCCTGACTGCCAGTGACATTTCTTACACTACACCAATAATTACACCAAGAGCACTTTATTGAGTGTGCCTCTCTGAACATTAGTTAGTCCGTTAATCAGCTAACAAGTAAGTCAGTCAGTCAGTCAGTCAGTCAGTCAGTCAGTCAGTCAGTCAGTCAGTCAGTCAGTCAGTCAGTCAGTTAGTCAGTCAGCTAGTTAGTTAGTCAGTCAGCTAGTTAGTTAGTTAGCTAGTTAGCTAGTTAGTTAGCTAGTTGGTTGGCTGGTTAGTTTGTTTATTGTCATGTGAAAAGCTGTAGTTGCGTAGTAATCAGTTACCGGAAAGACAATACATGATTACAAACGAGCTATTCACTGTGTACAGATACATGATAAAGGGAATAAAGTGAATAACATTTAGTGCAAGAGGTAAAGGGTATAACGTGAATAATGTTTAGTACAAGAAACAGCTGGAACTGACTATAACTAGTCTTTTGGTGAATGTTTGGTAAGATGAATCTTTTCGGTGCTATATTTTAGCATTGAATAATTTTGTGACTGGCAGACTTGTACTTTATTTGCAAGTCTATTAAAAGACAAGCTTTGCATTACAATGGGAATGGTGATCAATCAATAATAAAGTGGTTGGACAAAATGGTACGTAGTCCTTTACCTTAGTGCCAGATCTGTGTACAAACTAAATCTCAAGTTTGTCTGCTCAATTAAGGTTCCTTGTTGAAATAAGTTGGTGCTGTTTTTAATTCAATCAGCAGCAATAGCAACTATGAAGTATTGGTTTTAAGAGGTCATGGAACATTTTAGAATTGAGTATTGGTTTGTGGCCAGACAATGCAATATTTTGCAGGGAAGTGACAATGCAAGAGGGGTGGGGGGAGGGGTGGGGCAAAAGCTAGTAAGCAAAAGCTGGATACCGGTGAGGAGGAATTGATCAGTACATAACAGTGAGGTTTGTCTGTTTTTTCCGCTGAGTGGAGAATTCTATAACTAGAGGACAATAGACAATAGGTGCAGGAGTAGGCCATTCGGCCCTTTGAGCCAGCACCGCCATTCACTGTGATCATGGCTGATCATCCACAATCAGTACCCCATTCCTGCCTTCTCTCTATATCCCTTGACTCTGCTATCTTCAAGAGCTCTATCTAACTCTCTCTTGGAAGCATCCAGAGAAAGGACACTGGCTTAAGGTGAGAAGGGAGGAATTTAAGGGGAACCTCTGGAGCAACTTTTTCACTCAGACTATTCTAATAGAGTCATAGACTGATGCAGTGTGGAAACAGGCCCTTCAGCCCAACTCGCTCACACCGGCAAACAATGTCCCAGCTACACTTGTCCCACTTGCCTGTACTTGGTCCATATCCTTCCAAATCTGTCGTATCCATGTACCTGTTTCTTAAATGATGGGATAGTCCCAGCCTCAACTACCTCCTCTAGCAGCTTGTTCCATACACCCACCACCCTTTGTGTGAAAATGTTACCCCTCGGATTCCTATTAAATGTTTTCCCCTTCACCTTGAACCTATGTCCTCTGGTCCTCGATTCCCCAACTCTGGGCAAAAGACTCTGTGCATCTACCCGATCTATTCCTCTCATGATTTTGTATACCTCTGTAAGATCTCCACTCATCCTCCTGCGCACCATGGAATAGAGACCCAGCCTACTCAACCTCTCCCTGTATCTAACACCCTCTAGTCCTGGCAACATCCTCGGAAATATTTTCTGAACCCTTTCAAGCCTGACAATATCTTTCCTATATCATGGTGCCCAGAACTGAACACAATATTCTAAATGCGGTCTCACCAACGTCTTACACAACTGCAACATGACCTTCCGGAAGTGGCGGCGCTGTTAACAGCTGTGGCTCGCCTGCAGTCCGTCTGTTTTTACTTTTTTCTGTAGTTTTTTTTGTCTTGTTTTGGTGAAGTTTTAGTTTGTTGGGTTGTGTTAGAGGGGGGGGGGGGGGGTGGTGAAACATGTTCTCTGTCTCTTCCTTCGGGGGAATGCAAATTTTTCGTGTCGTATCCCCCTTCTCTGCCTCCGTCTGCGCTAAGGCCTAATGGCGGAGCTGGCGGCCTCCAGCCTGCGACCGACCCCGAGGCTCCGGAGGCAGAGCCAGCCAGGACTCATCAACGAGAGGCTGGCCGTCTTCGGGGCTGAGGCAGCGGTGGCCCGACTTGCTGCTACGGCGTTCTGGCTTTCGGCGGCGGCCTGGAGCTGATGCAGTGGGGCTCGGAGCTGAGACTGCGGGACCCAGAGCTGGGGCGGCGGCCTGGAGCTGGGGCAGTGGCCCGGAGCGGAGACTGCGGGACCAGGAGCTGGGGCAGCAGCCTGGAGCTGGGGCAGCGGCCTGGAGCTGGGGCAGCGGCCCGGAGCGGAGACTGCGGGACCCGGAGCTGGGGCAGCGGCCCGGAGCGGAGACTGCGGGATCCGGAGCTGGGGCAGCGGCCCGGAGCGGAGACTGCGGGACCCGGAGCTGGGGCGGCGGCCCGGAGCTGGGGCAGCAGCCCGGAGCTGAGACTGCGGGAGCTGGGGCAGCGGCCCGGAGCGGAGACTGCGGGACCCGGAGCTGGGGCGGCGGCCCAGAGCGGAGACTGCAGGACCCGGAGCTGGGGCGGCGGCCTGGAGCTGGGGCGGCTGCCCGGGGCTGATGCTGTGGCGGGCCGTCTCGGGCCGAGACGGCATTCCGGCTTTCAGCGGGGCGACATCACCACGGAGGTCCGCTGGACTGGAGAGCAGCATCTCCAGCCTGGATCGATTGCCTCAGCGCAGAGGGAGAACAAGGAGGGAAGAGATGGAGACTAAGACTTTGCCCCCATCACAGTGAGGATGTGCTTGGTGAACTCACTGTGGTGGATGTTTAATTTGTGTTTATTGTATGTTTTGTTTTTATTGGTTCTGTGTATGACTGCAGGCAACATAATTGCGTTCAGACCGAAAAGTCTGAATGACAATAAAGGAATCTAATCTAATCTAATCTAACCGCTATACTCAATACTCTGACTGATGAAGGCCAAAGCGCCAAAAGCCTTTTTGACCACTTTATCTACCTGCGACTTGACCTTCAAGGAACCATGCACCTGTACTCCTACATCCCTCTGCTCTACAACACTACCCAGAGGCCTACCGTTTACTGTGTAGGTCCTGCCCTTGTTCGACATTCCAAAATGCAACACCTCACACTTCTCTGTATTTAATTCAATTAACCATTCCTTCACCCACCTGGCCAATCGATCCAGATCCTGCTGCAATCTTCCACTATCTGCAAAACCACTAACTTTTGTATCATCAGCAAACTTGCTAATCTGGCCCTGTATGTTCTCATCCAAATCATTGATGTAGATGACAGACAGTAATGGGCCCAACACCAAACCCTGAGGCACACCACTAGTCACAGGCATCCAGTCTGAGAAGCACCATTACCCTCTGCTTCCTTCCATGGAGCCAATTTGCTATATATTCAACTTTCTGCAACAAGCTGCCAGAGGAAGCTATGAAAAAGGACCAAATCATGACTTTCAGTAGACCTTTGAACAGATGTATGAATGGAAAAAGTTGAGAGTGATAGGAATCAAATGCAGGCAAAAGGGACTAGCCAAGAAAGCAGACTTGGTTGCCATGGACAAGTTGGACTAGACAGCCTGTTTCCATGCTGTATAGTTCTATATCTTTGCGACCATGACTCTAGGTAGGAGAGGGACGTATGGGATAGCAACGGAAGCTGAGAGATGATGACTGGTGACACCACATGGCTGCAGATGATGGAATCTGATAAGAAAGGGTGATGAACAGAACTAACGAGAGGTGGTGGCAGATGGCAACAACAGAGGGAGGAAGGTGTGTGAGCAGTATGAGGGGCGTAAATGGATCTAGTGGGAAGAGTTGTTTAAGTTAAGTTACTGCAGATGCTGGAAAATCGAAGGTAGACAAAAATGCTGGAGAAACTCAGCGGTGAGGCAGCATCTATGGAGCGAAGGAAATAGGTAACGTTTCGTGTCGAGACCCTTCTTCAGACTGAGGGGTCGACATCGTTCTTCAGTCTGACGCAGGGTCTAGACCAGAAACGTTGCCTATTTCCTTCGCTCCGTAGATGCTGCCTCACCCGCTGAGTTTCTCCGGCATTTTTGTCTAGTGGGAAGAGTTTGCGAGCATGGAGGAAAAGAAACAAGGTGAAAGGTGTGGAAGAGACTACATGAAGTGTAATAGACAATGATGGAGGAAGTGCAGATGAATCTCTGTCTTACCTGGCTAGACTAATTAGGTCCTTGGATTGTCAGGACCAGGTTTAGTTTAGTTTAGTTTAGATATACAGCGCTTAAACAGGCCCTTCGCTCACCGAGTCAACGCCGACCAGCGATCCCCGCAAAATAACACTATTCTGCACACACTAGGGACAATTTACATTTATACAAAGCCAATTAATCTACAAATCTATATGTCTTTCGAGTGTGGGAGGAAACTGAAAATCTCGGAGAAAACTCACGCAGGTCACGGGGAAAACGTACAAACTCCATACAGACAGCACCCATAGTCATGATCGAACCTGGGTGTCTGGTGCTGTAAGTGCTGTAAGGCAGCAACTCTACCGCTGCTCCACCATGCTGCCCTTGGTGTAGGGGCGTATCTTTCCTATGGCTGCTGGAGATAGTTCCTGTGGAGAGACAATTGTGGATGGAGAGAGATGAGTAAACCAGGGAATCACAAAAAGCATGGTGAAAGCAGAAAGGGGTGGTGAGGGGAAAATGCGACTAGCAGCGGGAAGACATCTTCTTTTTCTTATCGTGACCACACACAAGATTATAAATTGTCCAGCCAGAGCTGAACACACTTCTCGGCATCTGCATACAATGGTGACTGTCTTGTCGCTTCTTGTGCTTCTTGTGCGTGGTGGTGGAAAGATTGGTGGAAACAGGGCCGCAACGTGAACGCTCTTTCCTTAACCCCAGTGGAAAGACATGGTAGTTGGTGAATGTGTTGAAGAATAATGTGCTGCATATGGAGGCTAGTGGGGTGAATGGTAAGAACCAAAGGAATTGTACCCCTATTCTAAAGATAGACACAAAATGCTGGAGTCTGAAGAAGGGTCCTGACACGAAACGTCACCTATCCATTTTCTCCAGAGATGCTGCCTGACCTGCTGAGTTACTCCAGCTTTTTCTGTCTACATTCTACTCTACTCTGAGGATGGTGAGGTGAGAGAAGTGCGGTATATACTTTATGTGCAAATGCAGTGGAGATTGAGAAACAGAGAGAAAAGGTTGATGTTCTTATAAGAGACAGGAGTGGAGGAGAAACTGTTGAGGTAATTGTTTCAGTCAATGAGTTTGTAATAGATATCAGTAGACAGTTTGTCTCCTGAGATGGAGACAAAGAGAATTCAAGAAAGAGGAGAATGGTATCAGAAATGGTCCAAGTGAATTTGGCAGCATGGTGGAAGTTACCTTAATTTAGTTTAGTTTAGTTTATTATCACATGTGCAGTGAAAAGCTTTTGTTGTGTGCTAATCAGTCTGCGGAAAGACAATACATGACTACAATCGAACCATCCCCATTGTACAGATACAATGATAAAGGAAATAACATGAACATTGTTTTAGCGCAAGATAAGTAGTGTTGATAAAATTGAAGCGTTCTGCAAGAGTGTAGGAGGCAGCACAGTAGGGGTTGGGGAATGGTGCCAGAGTACACTTGGAACCCAGAATGCTGCATGTAGCCATTGAGGAGGCAAGCACACCTAGGGCCCATGCACGTGCCCGTGGCACCACCATTAATTTGAAGGAAGTGAGAAGTATCATGAGAAATTTCTAATGGGTCTCTCCCACTTAGGCGGCTCTTTAGGCGGCTGCCAGGGACTAGTTTGAATGGAATTCACCTATGACACCCGGCGACAACATACGACAGCTCTACAACACCTGGCAACAACCTATAACAACACCTACGTCAACCTTCGACAACCTATGACAGCAAAAATTGTCTCCTCTGTCGCTGAAAAAATTTTAACATATGTAGTCGCCCGAAAACGAGCCTAAGTCAGACAGGCCCATAAGGTGAGAGCAGGTTTCACCATATGGAGGAGAGCGTTAGTAGAGGGATACTGGTTGGATCTATGTTTTAGAAAGAAGTGGAGGAGCCTAAGGCTATCTTAATAGGAAATTGATGTCTTTGCAAAAGATAGGGTGGTTGGGAATGGGGTATTGGATGTTATTGAAATGGTGGAGAGCATGCAAGGTGTCCCAGATGTAGATGGGAAAGGATCAGGCAAGGTGGAACAGGGTAAAGACAAGGTAGAGTATGAGGAGATATGTTTAGTGTGTTCATCAGGAGGGGTGAGAGCAGAGGTATGGCAAATAGAGAAGATATGGGCGAGGGCTTGGTCAACCCCACCCCTAACCCCACCTTTTTATACTGGCTACTTCTGCTTTGCTCTTTCAGACTAGATGAAGGGTCTCAAGCCAAAACATCTACCGTCCATTTCCCTCCACAGATGCTGTCTGACCCGCTGTTCCTCCAACTGATCTCCTTATCTTATGGAGAACCATTGGATGCTGAATCTAGAAACCAAAATTCCTTTTCCCAGGACTGCACTCCTCACCTTTATCTCAATAAAGTTTTCTTTCCAAAATGTCGCAAATAACCATTAAGGAAAATTTGAAAATTGTCCCCCTGGGTTTTTATAAACTAGGGTGACATCATTATACATTTCTCTTTCAGAACCACACCATGGGACTCACAGGAAGTTAGAATGGTAAGTCACCATTCAGCTTATCTGCATAATAATTAGGCTGGAGTTGTCCTTTTGCCCTTTTACAACTGAAGCGCTAAATGAGGTGTGTATTCACTACTTCAATGGATTAAAATGGGTATTTTCATTTTCCTTTTTCAAAATTTCTCCTTCACTGCTGAAGATATTGAGTTATCCTAGAATGTATTTCCTCAGAAAGTAACGAGTGTGTTTGACTGTAGAAAGAACTATCTATGAGTTTGCCTGACTTCAGCATATGCGCTTCTTGAGAAGAGGGGCATTGCACATCAATGAATCGCAGAAATGACAACCAATAATTCCATCTTCATCATAGAAGCTCTGTGGACAGGTGTCTACTGCTCTAACTCCTTCGCTGAGACCAGGTAACTCAGTATAGAGTGTGAAGTAAACCTGAACCTTACCACAGCACAAGAGGATGCAAGGGAAGGTTGAATCAACAGTTTTAAACTTTGCAATTTCAAAATCTTTAAGAAAAACCATGCCAAAATATTCTAGTGGTCTTTTGTGTCTAAGGATACTACCACTCAGTTAAATGTGCATGAAAAATATCTCTTCTGCTGAACTCTGCAATTATGTTCTAATGTGACGGTAGCAAGGCAAACATACTGCAACAAGGAATCTAAATACTAAGTTTCAGCTGATCAATGTGCTCTTTAGAGACATTGTCATACTGGTTGGAAACAGGCCCATTGCCCACATCAACCAAGATGTCCAATTTACACTGCCTGCATTTGGCGCATATAACTATAAACCTATCCTATCCATGTGCTTGGCTAAATGTTTCTTAAATGTTGGCTTAAGAACGTTTAAACGTTAGCTTATGTTTGATAGAATTTGATAGGTAATGAGATTGTGGAATTTAGAGTAGAATTGATAAATTACAGAAATAAAGAACTGCAGATGCTAGTTTACCAAGGAAAATACAAAATGCTAGAGAAATTCAATGGGAAGCATGGATAGGTGATGTTTCAGGTCAGGGCCCTTCTTCAGATTGATTGGACTGAAGAAGTCCGTTGAAAGGATCTGATCTGAAACATCGCCTAACCATGTTCTGCAGAAATGCTGTCTGATTCACTGAGGTACTCCAGCATCTGATGTCTTTCTTAGGTAAATTATACAGGTATGTATTCTTCAAATTAAATAGATGTGTAACATTGATTTTACGCATTTTGATTCTGTTCAACTACAGTTAGGCACTTATGATAACTTAATCTTAAGGTTTTACCTATTTTTCACAGAAATTATAACCCAGTAAGAAGCTAAATGTTCCCAATCAATTCCATTCTCCTGATTATTGAGCTCCAATACTTGTCTTTAAACAAACAGCAGCACACATACATCACCATACCAAAAGATAAAATGTATGATAAAAAGATGGCATGAATACTGACTTCTCAGTGTTTATTGGAGGTGGGATGGGATTATGGTCTTTAGTTCCCCTTCAACATCACAACATTGAATTGCCTCAGTGAAGCATCCAGCACTGTTGAAGAATGGGAGTTGGTGTGCGTTGATGTTTAGCCTGTTTGTACAAGGCAGTTGTTCTATTAACTTGAACATATCCTGACTGCTTACATGCTCTAGTTACCTTGCTAGATTTTACGATCCATGCTGAATAGACCATTATCTCAAGAATTAAGGGTCTTAAAATTCTATTGCGTGGCATAATACTTAGTGCATTTTGAGAATTAATTTCATTTAAAAGCTTTTGATGAATAAAATCAGTGGTTTACCTCCAGGATGCATAAGATTGTTATTTTGCTTCAGGAATGAACTTGCATCTGAAGTGTCCAGGCAATGCTAACCTGACTACTACTTCCTTGGTTACCATTCGTGCATATATGATTTCCTTCATTAAAAGGATTCCGGCTGAGTAATGAGAAGTGGCCTCAGTAATGCCACCTTAACTTAAAAGGCTCACCCTCGTGGTGATCGTCCCTTAGCTCCACAACCCTATCACCCTTCCTGCTGCAACATTGACACTCCCCAGTGGCCAACCACAACCTAAGCCTATCTCACATATCCACCGAAGATGGACATAAAATGCTGGAGTAACTCAATGGGTCAGGCAGCATCTCTGGAGAAAAGAAATACATTAAATATCTCAACCCAAAAAGCCGCCTATTCCTTTTCTCCAGGGATGTTGCCTGACCAGCTGAGTTACTCCAGCATTTTGCGTCTATCTTTGGTGTAAACCAGCATCTGTAGTTCCTTCCTTCACATATCCAGCAGCAGCAGACTACAACCACCTGCTCTCCCCCATTCCCCAATCCTGATCTTTCATACTAATTTTCAAGGTTCCAATCATCCACCTCTTCCCAGGTCCCACTCCCTCACTGCTTTCTCCATGTGCTCTGCCTTGTGCATTGTGCAGATGTTTGCAGCATCGGGCCGACAAAGCAAACATTTGTTAGTCTGTCATGCAATAGCTATTTAACCCTGATTTCTGCTTAGCTATTGAATATGTAAAATCATAAGAGGGACATTGACAGGGAAGAGGATATAATCTTCAATAAGCACTCTCACTGTCATCTTTGGACCTGTACATCTATGTAGCATTATGGCCAGTTTCAGCTCAATTGGTGCAGAGCTGAATGTAATCATGACAAAGTGGAGCTGAGACTTTACAGATGCCCACTGTCACTTATTCATTAAGATCAATGGACAACATGAGGAAATGCCTTCCAGCAGTGAACGTGAAAGAGAAAGAGCAGCTTAGTTCAGCGATATTTGTATGCATCATTCAGCCTTGACACAATTTACTACTGACTCCACTCATATAGCAACAATTCCAAAATAATTGCAGCTTGGATAACTCCGGTATAGGGTTACTGATGCAGGTTACAAGCCCACACATTTCTGTGGGGTTTGGCTGTGGTCTACTACTATTGTGTCATCACCCGAATGGGGCATTCATTTACAGGTCACAAGAAGAGGCAACACTTAGAAAGTAGACAAAGTAAAATATATGCGTTTCATCAGCATACAAAACAAAATTCAATAGAGGTAATTACTGTTGTTTGTATCCTGGCAGTTTGTCATTCTTTCATTGTGCAGAAAAAAAAGATACATTTTCCCCCTTACTACCTTGTCATTAAATGTCACCAGGGCAGAACATGATTTAAAATTAAGGTGATAGATCGCCTCGGTCTTGCAGAGTTGATGTGGCTGGATCATTCTACAAATGAAATGCAAGAAAGGAAATCCTAATAATTCTGCCCTGCCAGACTTCTCTTCCTGGGATACATCTGAGTACTGTTGGCAACGATAAAAAAACATAAATCTACTCCAGTCAGATATCAACAAACCTCAATAAAATGGTTCATTTTGTGATTCCCTTTGTTCCTATCTGGAATGTTTCTGTAGTCTTAAAACTGAGATGATTCTGTTTAAAGTTCTAAGTAAGAATAAATCTTTATTTTTACAATTCCAATTCAAATGGAATTCTGAAATTGGCACAGTGCTGAAAGTGATACAAGTACTCTGTATATATTTCCAAATATATTTTTCCCAAAGAGCCATAAATTTTGTAAACTATTATTAACCAAGTATACTTCTGTAAAGTATAATTTACAGAAATTGTGACTGTTTATAATTTATCATGGAATATGCCAAAGTCATAGAATCATTGAGTCAAAGAGCTGTACAACATGGAACCAGGCCCTTCGGCCCACTATGTCCATGCTGTTCGAGTTGGCATACACATATGCCTGAATTTGGTCCATAGTCCTTTAAACTCTTCCTGCTATATACAGTGGCTTGCAAAAGTCTTCATACCCCTTTTGAACTATTCCACATTTTTTCACGTTACAACCACAAACGTAAATGTATTTTATTGGGATTTTATGTGATAGACCAACACAAAGTGGTGCATAATTGTGAAGTGGAAGGAAAATGATACATGGTTTTCAAATGTTTTAACAAATAAAAAACTGAAAACTGTGGCGTGCAAAAGTATTCAGCCCCCCTGAGTCAATACTTTGTAGAACCACCTTTCGCTGCAATTACAGCTGCAAGTCTTTTGGGGTATGTCTCTACCAGCTTTGCAAATCTAGAGACTGAAATGTTTGCCCATTCTTCTTTGCAAAATAGCTCAAGCTCAGTCAGATTGGATGGAGAGCGTCTGTGAACAGTAATTTTCAAGTCTTGCCAGAGATTCTAAATTGGATTTAGGTCTGGACTTTGACTGGGCCATTCTAACACATGAATATGCTTTGATCTAAACCATTCCATTGTAGCTCTGGCTGTATGTTTAGGGTCGTTGTCCTGCTGGAAAGTGAACCTCCGCCCAAGTCTCAAGTCTTTTGCAGACTCTAACAGGTTTTCTTCCAAGATTGCCCTGTATTTGGCTCCATCCATCTTCCCATCAACTCTGACCAGCTTCCCTGTCCCTGCTGAAGAAAAGCATCCCCACAGCATGATGCTGCCACCACCATGTTTCACAGTGGGGATGGTGTGTTCAGGGTGATGTGCAGTGTTATTTTTCCGCCACACATAGCGTTTTGCATTTAGGCCAAAAACTTCAATTTTGGTCTCATCTGACCAGAGCACCTTCCTCCACATGTTTGCTGTGTCCCCCACATGGCTTGTGGCAAACTGCAAACGGGACTTCTTATGGCTTTTTTTCAACAATGGCTTTCTTCTTGCCACTCTTCCATAAAGGCCCGATTTGTGGAGTGCACAACTAATAGTTGTCCTGTGGACAGATTCTCCCACCTGAGCTGTGGATCTCTGCAGCTCCTCCTGCTTCTCTGATCAATGCTCTCCTTGCCCGGCCTGTCAGTTTAGGTGGACGGCCACGTCTTGGTAGGTTTGCAGTTGTGCCATACTCTTTCCATTTTTCGGATGATGGATTGAATGATGCTGTTTGTTCACTAATGTTCTCTAACAAACCTCTGAGGCCTTCACAGAACAGATGTATTTATACTGAGATTAGATTACACACAAGTGGACTATTTACTAATTAGGTGACTTCTGAAGGCAATTGGTTGCACTGGATTTTATTTAGGGGTATCAGAGTAAAGGGGGCTGAAAACTTTTGCACGCAACACTTTTCAGTTTTTTATTTGTAAAAAAATATGAAAACCATGTATCATTTTCCTTCCACTTCACAATTATGCGCCACTTAGTGTTGGTCTATCACATAAAATCCCAATAAAATACATTTACGTTTGTGGTTGTAACGTGACAAAATGTGGAAAAGTTCAAGGGGTATGAATATTTTGCAAGCCACTGTATCTGTCGAAATATATCTTAAAGTCACAAAACTTTTATAGTTGTTGGATATGTAACAGAAATCTCTGTGTAGTTCATTTAGTTAATAATTATGAAATGACATATTGTAAGTTTAGTTTTCATCCACATTAGGACATTTATTAATGGCCACTGTACACCCACCAATAATTGGAGCAATCTATCATTTTACTACAGGATTAAGATAAACAATTTTTCAGCTTCTCTCGAAATTAGTTTTATCTTTTTATCACACTGATCATAATTCACTATTAATTTATAATCAGAACATGAGAACCGTCTTTATACAGTGAGTGGTTGTAAATTGGAACAAAGCATTGCACATAATCAAGGCAGAAACATAAATGCTGGCAGAGTTTTGAGGAGGGGTGGATTGGGGGTGTGAGGGAGTAAGGAATCCCCCAATTAATGGCCCCCTATCTCAGTGGGTAACTGGCCTGTTTCCTGCACTTTTAATCCCTCACCATCCCTACCCTTGCAGGACAGCAATAAGGTTCCCTTAGAAAAGGTTTCTGCGTTGATTCAGGTCATCATCCATTATTTCTCCAGGTTTGCACTACCAGATCTAAACCCTTCTTCCTCTCACCCACCTTCAACATTCAGTGACTGTTCCCTCTGATGCTCCATCATCCACTCTTCCTGCCACCTGTAATTTTAATTTGGGAGAAAGGAAAACTTACAATTTGCAAAGACTGTTTCCAGCTACATAGACATCTGGCAAGTGGGAGAGTTTTAAAAGTGAGATAGGGAGAGTTCTGGGACAATATGTTCCTGTTATAGTGAAGGTCAAGTCTGGCAGGACTAGAGAACCCTACTTGACAGGGGTTATTGAGATATTGATGAAATAAGAGGAGGTCTATGCAGCTGAACTTGTGAACCCTCGAGTAATGGAATATTTGTAGAAATACATTTCAGAAGGAAATCAAGAGGACGATAAGCGGCCATGTGATAATTTTGGCAGATACTGTAAAGTGGAGGAGAATCCTAGCAAATTCTACGTATATTAGCAGCAAAAGGCTTACTAGTGAGAGAATCCCTCAAGGGAGTTCCCTTTGGGAGAGACCCAGTAAGAATCAACGTGGTCATTTATGTGTGCAGCCACGGGATATGAGCGAGGTGTTAAATGAATATGTGGAGAACCAGTGGATGTGGTGTATCTGGACTTCCAGAAGGCTTTCGACAAGGTCCCACATAAGAGATTAGTATACAAACTTAAAGCACACGGCATTGGGGGTTCAGTATTGATGTGGATAGAGAACTGGCTGGCAAACAGGAAGCAAAGAGTAGGAGTAAACGGGTCCTTTTCACAATGGCAGGCAGTGACTAGTAGGGTACCGCTAGGCTCAGTGCTGGGACCCCAGCTATTTACAATATATATTAATGATCTGGATGAGGGAATTGAAGGCAATATCTCCAAGTTTGCGGATGACACTAAGCTGGGGGGCAGTGTTAGCTGTGAGGAGGATGCTAGGAGACTGCAAGGTGACTTGGATAGGCTGGTTGAGTGGGCAAATGTTTGGCAGATGCAGTATAATGTGGATAAATGTGAGGTTATCCATTTTGGTGGCAAAAACAGGAAAGCAGACTATTATCTAAATGGTGGCCGACTAGGAAAAGGGGAGATGCAGTGAGACCTGGGTGTCATGGTACACCAGTCATTGAAAGTAGGCATGCAGGTGCAGCAGGCAGTGAAGAAAGCGAATGGTATGTTAGCTTTCATGGGATTCCTGGGATGTCAGGACTGTCTTATGAAGAAAGACTGGATAGACTTGGTTTATACTCTCTAGAATTTAGGAGATTGAGAGGGGATCTTATAGAAACTTATAAATTTCTTAAGGGGTTGGGACAGGCTAGATGCAGGAAGATTGCTCCCGATGTTGGGGAAGTCCAGGACAAGTGGTCACAGCTTAAGGATAAGGGGGAAATCCTTTAAAACCGAGATGAGAAGAACTTTTTTCACACAGAGAGTGGTGAATCTCTGGAACTCTCTGCCACAGAGGGTAGTCGAGGCCAGTTCATTGGCTATATTTAAGAGGGAGTTAGATGTGGCCCTTGTGGCTAAGAGGATCAGAGGGTATGGAGAGAAGGCAGGTACGGGATACTGAGTTGGATGATCAGCCATGATCATATTGAATGGCGGTGCAGGCTCGAAGGGCCGAATGGCCTACTCCTGCACCTAATTTCTATGTTTCTATGCTTCTATCAGTATTTACATGGATAAGCTCATGGATGCTAGGAAATGAAGGGATATGAATTGTGAACTTGGAACATATCCACATAACAAATAAGAAGATGGTAGTGGACTTAAGTCAAATTAAGCTGATAAATCCTCTGGGCCTGATCAAGTGTATCCACTGACTGTGGGAAGCTAGAGAATAAATTGCAGAGGCTCTGGCAGAGATATTTGCACCATTTTTAGCCAAGAGTCAAAGTCAATTTTATTTGTCACATGTGACAGGGAGGGAGATTAGAGAGTGGTTAATAGTGTATTTATTTATAAAGGGCTGCGATGACATGCCAGGCCAATGATACTGAAATCTCATTGGGGGAACATGGAGGGGATTCTTAGGGGCAAGATCCATCTGAAATGCTTAGTGTGAGAGAAATTGTGTCGCACAAATTTGATTTCGTTTTTTGAAGAAGTGACAAAGAGGATTGATAAAGGCAGGGGAGCAGACATTGTCTACATCGACTTTAGCAAGGTCCCACATGGTAGGCTCATCTGGAAGTTTGGATTATATAGGATTCAGGCTAGCCAATTGGATCCAAAATTGGCTTGGTGACGGAATCAGAGGGTGGTAAATGGAAAACTATTATTCAGATTGGAGCTTTGATACCAGTGGTGTGCCACAGGGCTTGGAACTGTGTTCACTGTTGTTTGGCATCTCTATATTAATGATCTGAATGATAATCTGAATGAAGATTGAGGGGGGATCTTATAGAAACTTACAAAATTCTTAAGGGTTTGGACAGGCTAGATGCAGGAAGATTGTTCCCGATGTTGAGGAAGTCCAGAACAAGAGGTCACAGTTTGAGGATAAGAGGGAAATCTTTTAGGACCGAGATGAGAAAAACATTTTTTACACAGAGAGTGGTGAATCTCTGGAATTCTCTGCCACAGAGGGTAGTTGAGGCCAGTTCATTGGCTATATTTAAGAGGGAGTTTGATGTGGCCCTTATGACTAAAGGGATCAAGGAGTATGGAGAGAAGGCAGGTACAGGATACTGAGTTGGATGATCAGCCATGATCATATTGAATGGCGGTGCAGGCTTGAAGGGCCAAATGGCCTACTCCTGCACCTATTTTCTATGTTTCTATGTTTCTATAATGTTGTTAACATAGTTAGGACATCATGTTACAACTGTACAAGTCATTAGTGAGACTACCAATGGAGTACTGTGTGCAGTCTGGTTGGCCAGCTGTAGGAAAAAAGTTACTCAGCTGAAAATTGTGCAGAAACGATTTTTGAGGATATTACCAGAACTGGAAGATTTGAGTTACAAGGAGAGGCTGGATAGGCTGGGATCTCTGAAATGTAGGACATTGAGGGGTCTTCTTCTTTTTGTGTCTATCTTGTTACAAATGTAGGCCTCGCTGTCATCGTCCATCTTGAAAAGAACGCAAGCTTCCGGCGACAATCAGTGGGAAGCCATCACTTGTCACAATAGATGATGGTGGTAGCAGAATTAGCTTCCAGTTTCCAGCCCCACGACGTGGACGCTTCTGCTATGGGGCCACATTGAGGGGTGACCTCATAAAGGTATATAAAATCATGAAGGGCATATATATGAGGATGGTCACAGGGCTAGGTATTCTAAATGTGGTGAACATAGATTTAAGTTGAGAGGGGAAAGTTTTAGAAGGGACATGAGGGAGATATTTTTCACACAGATGATGGAGTGTGCAAGGAACGAGCTGCTAGAGGAAGCTGAAAAGATGGATACAATAACAACATTTAAAAGGCATGTGGACAGGTACAGGGATAGGTTTAGTAGGATGGGAGCCTAATACTGGTAATAGTTGAGATAGATATCTAGATTGTGGTCGAGGCAGATACGATTGTGGCATTTAAGAGACTTTTGGATAAACATTTGAATAAACAGGGGAATAGAAGGATGTGGATTATGTTTGGGTAGAAAATAATTGGTCTGAGCATCATGTATAGGAAAAAAACTGCAGATGCTGGTTTAAATCGAAGGTAGACACAACAAGCTGGAGTAACTCAGCGGGTCAGGCAGCAAATCTGGGGAGAAGGAATGGGTGACGTTTCGGGTCGAGACCTTCGGTACAGATATTGTGGGCCGAAGAGCTTGTTATTGCACTGTACTGTTCTGTGTTCTAAGTCTTGGTCAGCATGGATGAGCTGGAACTAAAGGGTTTGTTTCCAGGCTGTATAACACTGTGACTCTAATCCTAAACCCCATATCCATTATAAAGTCTCCATTCTTTGCCCCTGATATATCCTTCTTATAAAATGAAACTGGTATTTGAGAAACACAATCTCATCTGTTCATTAGGGATCTTACAACATCCAGATACAACAATTTCAGGTCTTAATCGTTGCTCCATTTTTCAAATATTAGTTGGGAGTAAATATTCTGCTTATGTCATTTTCAATTTTCCTGTTGGGGTGTCAGCCATGAGCTCATGTTCAATCTTCTACAATGGAAATTTAACCCACAACGTTTAACTCTAAAATGAGGAGTACCATTGACTGAATGATAATTGAAATGACCCAACTTTTTATTTTCTTGCACATTTTCCTTTACGTCTTTTAATATCTCCTGCAACCTATTCTATCACAGACATTCCTTATTATTCCTTCATTCCCACCATACTTTATGCTTCAACATCTCAAACGATGTTTAAGTGTTAGCTATTTCTCTCTAGGTGATGCTTGGCCAGTTGAGTGTTTGTGACACATCAGTTTTCCACCATTTGCAATATTTTGCTTGAGTCAAAGGATATAAAATGATGAGAGGCATAGATAGGGCGGACAGTCAAAGTAGGGTAGCATAGACAACTTTTTCCTAGGATGGACAGATTTTTCTTAGAGGGAGATGTCAAAAACTAGAAGGCATACCAGTAGGTTTGAGGTGAGAGGGGTAACGTTTAAAGGAGATGTACAGAGCACATTTATTTAAACATAGAGTGCTGGGTACCTGGAACACACTGCCTGGTGTAGTGGTGGAGGCAGACACTGTAGAACAAGGGTTCCCAATCTCGGGTACATTTATCCCCTGGGGTAAATGTCGCCTACCTAGGGGGTAAATTTGCTGATTCTGGATTTGTCCACAGTTTTTCTCATTGACTGACTGTGTTTGGTTCTGGTTAAGAGGTATTTAGATAGGCACATGGATATGCAAGGAATGGAGTAATATGCATCATGTGCAGGCAGATGAAATTAGTTTATCTTGGCATCACGTTTGGCACAGACATTATGGGCCAAAGTGTCTGTTCTGTGCTGCATGCTCTATGTTCTATCATACACTGATTGCATTTGATGAATTGGGGTGGAGGAAATTTTGTAAAAATAACAAGCATAGCTATAGAATGATCCAAATGATCTACAACCAGACTGTGAATTTGATTTAACTCCAGGTACTTCATACCACACCATTCTTCTACGCATTCTATTACAATGGTGGTAGTCATGACTGAATGGTTGAGGCAATAAACTAGAAATCCCTTGGGTTTCCCTGATGCAGCTTCGATTCCTGCCGAGCAGCAGGTCCACCGGGCTGTGTGGCATTTGAATAACTTTTCATCAGAGACTTAAGTGTAAAAGTTGGGAAGTTTTGTTACAGCTGTACAAGACATTTGCAAGGCTGCACTTGAGTTCAGCTTTTGTCATCCTGCATAGGAAATATGCCATTAGTCTGGAACAAGTGCAGAGAAGATTTACAAGGATTTTGCCAGGAGTCCAGGGCCTGAGCTATAAGGGCAGGGTGAGATGGGCTAGGACTATTCTTGATAGCGCAGGAGGCTGAGACGTGATCTTATAGAGGTGCATAAAATCACGAAGGGGATAGATGGGTGAATATACAGTATTTTTTCCCATGGATGGGTATTCAGGAACTAAAGGGCAAAGGATTAAGGTGGAATGGCTGTTTTTTCACATGGAGAGTTTTGGATATATAGAATGAGCTGCCAGAGGAAGTGATTGAGGCAGGTTCAATAACAACATTTAAACAGGATAGATGAGATTCAGAGTGATATCGGCCAAATGCAGTAAATGGGACTCGCTTGGCTGGGACACTTGGTTGGCATGGATGAGTTGGGCTGAAGGGCCAGTTTCCATGCTGAGTGACTCTATGACTCTAATTGACATTGACTGCACATTCTTACATGGTTCGTGCTGCAGTATAAAAACAGCAAATTGAATAGTAAAATTATTCCAAAATACAAACTGTTTAAGAAGGAACTGCAGCTGCTGGAAAATCGAAGGTAGACAAAAATGCTAGAGAAACTCAATGGGTGAGGCAGCATCTATGGAGCGAAGGAAATGGGCAATGTTTCGGGCCAAAACCCTTCTTCAGTCTTCTTCGCTCCATAGATGCTGCCTCACCCGCTGAGTTTCTCCAGCATTTTTGTCATCCCAAAACACAAACTGCTGGATGAACTCAGTGGGTCATGCAGCAACTGTGGAGGGAAAGGAATGGTCAATGTTTCGATTGAGGCTTTGCATCAAGGCTAAGATCATTGAGGGAGGATAGCAAGTATGAAAGGGAGAGAGATGAGGCAGGAGTTGATAGACAATAGGTTGACCTAGGTGGAATGAGTGATGATGGGCAGATGGAGCCAGGTGGGGGATGAGCTGCCAGAGGAGGTAGTTGAGGCGAGGACTATCCCAACATTTAAGAAACAGTTAGACAGGTACATTGGTAGGACAGGTTCGGAGAGATATGGGCCAAATGTGGACAGGTGAGACTAGGGTAGCTGGGACATGTTGGCCAATGTGGGCAAGTTGGGCCAAAGGGCCTGTTTCCACACTGTATCACTCTATGACTCTATGGCCATGAGGAAGGTGTGGAGGGGGGAATCAGAAGCTGGGATGACAGATGGAAACTTACAAAGTAAAAAAGGTCAAAGGGGAAGGTAAAGGTAGAGACAGAGGCTTATGGATGATGTGGTAGCACAACATAAAAATGCTGGAGATTGATGTAAGAAAGGTGAAACAGGATCTTGACTCGAAATGTCGACCATTTATTTCCCTCCATAGATCCTGCCAGACCCATTGAGTTCCTCCAGCAGTTTGTTTTTTCGCTCAAGATTCCAGCATCTACAGTCTCTTGCATCCCCAGTAAAACAAATTCTGCTTTTTTAATGTACCTTTATTACCAAGGCTTTGGTGTTATTTTCAGCATCAAGAGAAACAACTAATAACAAATTAAACAGACGAATGAGGAAAGCAGCAACCTACTGTAGCTACGCTGATTATCTGCTGAATGATTAAACTGATTAAAATGCTATTTTTTTCTTTTTTTCTTTGACCCTTTAGCTGGCCAGTATCTAAAATCTGAAAGTGTAGTGGAAGCTGACACATGTTCTACAACCTGCGAGGAATTCCAACAGATAAAACAGACAGTACTACAGCTCAAGCAGAAGGTAGGGAATGATCATTAAAATGTTCATTGCTCAAGACTGAATGGGAAACATTTTAAAATGTAAAGTGACTTGTTACTTAGGACGGCACAGTGGTGCAGCGGTAGAGCTCTGCCTTACAGCGCCAGAGACCTGGGTTTGATCCTGACTACGGGTGCTGTCTGTATGGACTTTGTACGGTCTTCCCGTGACCTCGTGGGTTTTCCCTGGATGTTCCAGTTTCCTCTCACACTCTAAAGACGTACAGGTTTGTAGGTTGATTGGCTTCTGTAAATTGTAAATTGTCCCGAGTGTAATAATAATAATAATGGATGGGATTTATATAGCGCCTTTCTAATACTCAAGGCGCTTTACATCGCATTATTAATTCACTCCTCAGTCACACTCGGTGGTGGTAAGCTACTTCTGTAGCCACAGCTGCCCTGGGGCAGACTGACGGAAGCGTGGCTGCCAATCTGCGCCTACGGCCCCTCCGACCACCACCAATCACTCACACACATTCACACACAGGCAAAGGTGGGTGAAGTGTCTTGCCCAAGGACACAACGACAGTATGCACTCCAAGCGGGATTCGAACAGGCTACCTTCCAGTTGCCAGCCGAACACTTAGCCCATTGTGCCATCTGTCGTCCCGAGTGTACTGGATAGTGCTAGTATATGGGGTGAATGCTGGTCGGCATGGACTTGGTGGGCCAAAGGGCCTGTTTCCACACTGTATCTCTAAAGTCAAAAGTCTACTTAGGTAGTATTACCCTTATTTTTGTAACAATTGGAGGAGCAGCAGAACTTTAAGTGAAATTTCTTTTAACTTAGAATCTAATCTGTAAATTTGAAAAAAAAAGAAAATGCTGAAATCCTTAGGCTGTCTCTTAAAGGTCCAGGATGATTTGCTTCCACTAAAGTTTTAGTGAGAGTCAGTACTTTCAGTTCATGTGGGGAGGAAATTGTAGAAAGCAATATTTTGATTATATTCAAATGTAATCATTTTATCAGAACAGCTGTGCAGATAAACATTAAGAGCAAATTAAAACACAGATTAACATTGAATTTTATCTTTATTTCAGATCACGTCACTGCCCAACAATGTTGATGATATTAGTAAGCAAAAATCAAATAGTCAGACGTTATTTGCTTCCAACAGTTACAATGCTGGATTCATTGGTCTTCCTGGGCCTACAGGGCCTTCAGGTAAGAAACCAACTTCACAGTACAGCACAGCTGAGCCAGCGCCGTGGTTATATTTCAGGACTAGCATCCAATTGATCATGGATTCCAAACCTGCCACAGGGGAAGTTATATTTGAATAGTTCAATGCCTGGATTATGGGGTATTAGCTACAGGGCGAGACTGGACAGACTTGAATTGTTTTGGGTGGCACAGCAGTAGAGCCAATGACTCACAATTCCGGTGACCGAGGTTCAATCCTGACTGATGCTGTCTGTATGTGTGGAGTTTGCATGTTCTCCCTGTGACTGCGTGGGTTTCCACTAGGTGCTCCGGCTTCCTCACACAAGCTGGTGTGTAACGCCACCATTCCACCCAATCTCAGGGGTTTAGGTCCAGATTTATTCATGGACTGGACAGGTTTGATGGGATATGGGGCAAACGCGGGCAGGTGGGACTAGTGAGCCTCTCTGTAGGGTACGTTGAACAATCCCTGTTCCAGGCATAAATTAACCCTATCTCCATAACATTGACAACTGCATCGATGCTACCTGCTGCACCCATGCAGAACACATGGACTTCATTAACTTCACTACCAATTTCCATCCTGCACTCAAACTCCTCCCTGCCCTTTCTTGATCTCACAGTCTCCATCACAGGAGATAAACTATTAACTGACGTCCATTACAAATTCATTGACTCCCACAACTATCTTGACTACACTTCTTCCCATACTGTTTCCTGCAAACACGATCTCCTACTCCCAATTCCTCTGTCTATGCCGCATCTGCGCCCAATATGAGGTGTTCCATTACAGGACATCTGAGATGTCCTCATTCTTTAGAGAACGGTGGTTCCCCTCTTCCATCTTAGATGATGCCCTCGCACGTGTCTCCTCGATACTCCACAGCACTGCCCTTGCTCCCCTTCCTCCCAGTCGCAACAGGGACAGAGTCCCCCTAGACCTTACCTTTCACCCCATCAGTCGTTGCATACAACACATAATCATCTGACATTTTCGCCACCTCCAACGGGATCCCACCGCTAGTCACATCTTCCCTTCTACACCCTTTTCCGCCTTCGCAGAGACTGTTCCCTCCACAACTCCCTGGCCGAGAAGCTACTGGAATTGGAGCTCAACACCCCCCTGTGTGCCTGGGTCCTGGACTTTCTCTCCACCAGGCCCCAGGTAGTCAAGATGGGAGAGAATACATCGAAGTCCCTCACCCTAAGCACAGGATCCTCTCAGGGTTTCGTCCTCAGCCCCCTACTGTACTCCCTGTACACACATGACTGTGTGGCCAGGTTCAGCTCCAACTCAATAATTAAGTTTGCTGATGACACTGTGGTGGTGGGCCTGATCTCAGACAACGATGAGAAGGCCTACCGGGAGGAGGTGGCTGATCTGGCACTCTGGTGCCAGGACAACAGCCTCCTCTTGAACATCAAAAAAACTAAGGAGCTGATTGTGGACTTCAGGAGGGCACAACATCCGAGAACGTATACACCATTGAGGATAAATGGGGATACTATGGATAGGTTGAGCTGTTTTAAATACCTGGGAGTCCACATCTCTGAGGGATATGACATGGACATCACACGCTGCAGCACTCGTGAGTAAGGCAAGGCAGCGCCTTTACCACCTCAGGCAATTGAGGAAATTCAGAGTGTCTCTGAGGATCCTCCAGTGCTTCTACTCAGCGGCTGTGGAAAGCATCTTGTCTGGAAGTATCACGATTTGGTTTGGGAACTGCTCTGCCCAGGACAAGAAGGCTCTGCAGAGAGTAGTGCGTTCGGCCGAACGCACTATGGGAACTTCACTCGCCCCTCTGCAGGAACTATACATCAGATGGTGCAACTCCAGAGCCAATAACATCATGGGAGACCCTTTCCACCCCTGTAACGGACTGTTCCAGCTGCTACGGTCAGGTAAACGCCTCCGTTGACATGCTGTGAGAACGGAGAGGTTGAGAAGGAGTTTCATTGAGGCCATTAGGACTGTAAACTCCGATCTCACCAGGGACTAACTTTATTGTACCATTCTACTGTTTTTTTAAATTGCTGTTTTTTTTTTCCTTTTTCCTTCCTCCCACAATATGTAATATGTAAAAGAATATGTGATTCTGTTCCATTCTGTTTGTAGTTTGGTGTTTGTTTGTTTGTTTTTGCACAAAGTCCGCGAGCATTGCCACTTTTCATTTCACTGCACATCTCGTATGTGTATGTGACGAATAAACTTGACTTAACTGGTTAACTCATCCCTTCCACCCAAACCATCCCTTCCCCGGGTACCTTCCCCTGCAACCGCAGGAGATGCAACACCTGTCCACATACCTCCTCCCTCAACTCTATCCAGGGACCATGACAGTCCTTTCAGGTTAGACAGGTGTTCACTTGCACCTCCTCCAACCACATCTACTGTATACTTTGTTCAAGATGTGGAGTCTTATACATCGGTGAGTCCAGACGTAGTCTGGGCAATCATTTCGCTGAACACCTTCACTCAGACCACCTGGACCTACCTGAACTCCCGGTTGCTAAACACTTTAATTCTCCTTCCCATTCCCACACTGAGCTTTCTGTCCTTGGCCTCCTCCATTGACAGTGAGGCTAAATGCAAATTGGAGGAACAGCACCTCATATTTCGCTTGGGCAACTTACAATCCAGTGGTATGAATATTGATTTCTCGCACTTCAAGTAACCCCTGCACTCCCTCTCTCTCCATCTCTCCCCCACCCAAGTCGCACCAGCTTCTCTTTCTCACCCAACAAACAGCTAGCAATAGCCTGTTTCTTTCATCATTGTTACTTTTTTGCATACTTTTATTCATTGTTCTATATCTCTCTACATTATCGTCTATATGTCTTATTTTCCTTTCACTGACAGTCTGAAGAAGGGTCTCGAACCGAAACATCACCCATTCCTTCTCTCCAGAGATGCTGCCTGTCCTGCTGAGTCACTCCAGATTTTTGTGTCCATTTCTGGTGGGACTAGTGTAGCTGGGACATTGTTGGCCGGTGTGCGCAACGTGGGCCAAAGGGCCTGTTTCCACACTGTATGACTCAAAACTTACAGTTCCCCTCCTTTTCTGGTTCAAATACCAGAAAAGTAAGTTCAAAGAAGTGAAGCAGGTATAACAAACCATCAATATTTTGGTAAGACTAATAGCAGCATAGAATAAATCACTCGTAGAGATGACTGAAATAGTGTAAATTAGATTTAAAGGTTAATTCTGGGGAAACAATAGGCCAAGTAGACACAACGCAATTGCTTATGTAATCATATAATAGATTCAGGATCAGTTCCTGTGGATTGGAGGATAGCTAATGTTATCACACTTTTCAAGAAAGGAGCGAGAGAGAAAACGGGGAATTACAGACCAGTTAGCCTGACTTTGGTGGTGGGAAAGATGCTGGAGTCAATTATTAAAGAGGTAATAATGGGGCATTTGGATATCAGTGAAAGGATTAGTCCAAGTCAGCATGGATTTATGAACGGAAAATCATGCTTGACTAATCTTCTGGAATTTTTTGAGGATGTGACAAGTAAAATGGATGAAGGGGAGCCAGTGGATGTAGTGTATCTAGATTTTCAGAAAGCCTTTGATAAGGTCCCGCACGGGAGACTGGAGACTAAAATTGGAGCACATGGTATTGGGGGTAGGGTTTTGACATGGATAGAAAATTGGTTGGCAGACCGGAAGCAAAGAGTAGGGTGAACGGGTCCTTTTCAGAATAGCAGGCTGTGGCGAGTGGGGTGCCGCAAGGCTCGGTGTTGGGGCCGCAACTGTTTACCATATATATTAATGATTTGGAAGAGGGAATTGGGAGCAACACTAGCAAGTTTGAGGATGACCCAAAGCTGGGTGGCAGTGTGAACTGTGAAGTGGATGTTAGGAGGTTGCAGGGTGACCTGGACAGGTTGAGTGAGTGGGCAGATGCGTGGCAGATGCAGTATAATATAGATAAATGTGAGGTTATCCACTTTGGATAACTTCCGGGTCACTGCTACTTCCGGGTCACTGCTCGTGCGGTCGACCGGTCGGTGCAGAGAGTAGCTTTGAATGTTTGTCTCTTCGTTACGTTACTTTACGTTACGTGAGTTTGTGAGAGTGTTTTGTTTCGTTTTAAGTACATCGGGTATCGATTGACGGTCAACTGCTGCCGTATAGTTCAGTACTTTCGTGGTGTGTTGCGCTGCCACTACCTCAGACGCACACACCGGACCAACGAGCTAATGTTAATTAGCCAGCTAGCTTTTTGCGTTCACAATACAATACAATTTATTGTCATTTGAGCCCCAGTGAGACTCAAACGAAATTTTGTTTCCACAGCCATACAAACAAAGACAATGTCCTACAGACATACACACAATTAAGTTCACACAAACATCCATCACAGTGAACCCACTGTGATGGAAGGCAAAAGTATTTTCTCTCCCCTGCTCTCCATGTCTCTCCCGATGTCCAAGCCCCAGGCGGGTGATGATAAGTCCCACGGCCATTTTAGGCCGCGCGGGGCGATTTACGGCCCCGCTCCCGGTCTGAAAGTACAAGGTCGGAGCCCCAGCGTGCGATGGTGAGTCCCACGGCCATGAAGCCGTGCCGGGTGATGTATGACCCCGCTCCAGGTCGTTCCAACCCCGCGACACGGGCTGGAGAAGTCGCGTTGCAGGAGCTCCGGGAAGCGGTCTCTCTCTCCACCCGGACCCGCGAGCTCCCGATGTCCCAGTCCACCGGACCTGCGGCTGCGTTGCTGGAGCCTCCGAGCCCCAGGAGTCGAGTCGCAGCAGCGAGTCACCACCGCTCCCCACGCTCTGAGGCCGGCCAGCCCCACGATGGTGAGTAGTCCGCAGCTCCACAGCTCCGCAGACTCCCGAGCCCCCGGGTCGTTCAGGCTGGAGGCCGCTCCACGGTGCTAGGCCCCAACGACAACGGAGACCCGACAGGGAAAAGGTCGGGTCTCCCGTACAGGGAAGAGATTTCAAACGGTTTCCCCTTCCCCCCCCCGCCCCCCACATATACACATTTAAAACCAAGCTTAAAAAAAACACAAACACTACATTTAACTAGACAAAAATAAAAAAAAGACAGACAGGCTGTAGGAGCCGCTGCAACGAGTCGCGCCGCCACCAGGATGGACTTCACATGGACACAATGGACTCTTATGCTTCTATTGTTCGTTTTGGATTATCTGCCCACTGCATCATATGGATATACTCTTCCGGACAACCAACGGATTACTTACTGCAGGGACTTTTTACTTCAGCTGCATTTTCACTCTCACCAAGCCCCTGTCATAGATAAGTTGCCGGAGGAGCTACAATGTAAACTCCCAACCGACCGGACAGGCACCCTGCACAACAATAGAAAGAAGGTAACGAGACGGGGGAGGAAGAAGAAGGGTGGAATTAAAGCAAGACTTAGGCGAGGAGAAAGTAAACACCGTGCACTTCCCTCAGTGATCCTTGCTAATGTGCGCTCATTGCGTAACAAGACTGATGAACTGCAAGCTAACGTTTTTCACATGTATGAATACCGGACTGCTTCCATTCTTGCTTTCACTGAAACATGGCTGACTGGGAGTGACAACAGTGACAGCATGCACATAGATGGCTTTGGGTCTCCTGTAAGGTTAGACTGCGATACTGAACTGACTGGCAAGCACCATGGCGGTGGTGTCTGCCTCTACATCAATCCACGCTGGTGCAAAACAGTTGTTGTCAGAGAAGAACTGTGCAACCCTGATATTGAACTCTTGGCTGTCTCCCTGCGTCCCTTCTACCTTCCCAGGGAATTCCCACAACTGTTTTTCATTCTGGTTTATATCCACCCCAGAGCAAATGCATCCACTGCTACGGAACATATAAGAAATATGCTCGACAGACTCGAACTGATATCTCCGGACGCCCCCAAATTCATCATGGGTGGCTTCAATCACTGTTCAATTGACAAGTCACTTAAAGGATTCTACCAGTATGTCAACTGCACCACCCGTCTAGGGAAAACACTGGACAAATGCTATGGGTCAGTCCCAGACGCCTACAGAGCCGTCTCCCTCCCTCCCCTAGGCTCTGCTGACCACAGCAGCATACTGCTCGCTCCTGCCTACACACCTGTGGTAAAGAGAACAGAGAAAGTCATCAAGGACATCAAACAGTGGACACCGGACAGTATTGACAGGCTTCAAGGGTGTTTTGAAACCACAGACTGGAATACCCTCACATCCTCCTCCACCAACATCAGTGAGCAAGCGGATACAGTCTCAGCATACATCACTTTCTGTGTAGACAATATTATCCCCTCCAAGAAGGTCACAATCTTCCCTAACAATAAACCCTGGGTGACTAAAGATCTAAAAAACATATTGAATAAGAAAAAGAGAACATTTTTTACCGGTTCTGAAGCTGAGAAGAAGGAGGTAAACAGAGAGGTCAAGCGGGCCATAAAAATTGCCAAGCTGAAATACAAGAACAAAGTGGAGCAGACCTTTGGAAAAGGGAACCTCAGTGCGGCTTGGCAGGGCCTCAAGAACATGGCAGCAGTGAACTCTGTCTCTACCAGCCGCAAGTCCATTCAGGTAGCAGGAAGCAGCTTCACTTCACTCCCGAATGATCTCAACTCCTTCTACACCAGATTTGAAAAGGACAACAGCACCCAGCTAGAATCAATCGTCTCCACACTCAGACCTGTTGACTCCGGCCTCAACATCAACACATCAGAGGTGGTGAGAGCCCTCAAAAGGACTAAAAAGAACACAGCTCCAGGGCCAGATAACATCTGTGGGCGGACCCTATGGCACTGTGCTGAGCAGCTGGGAGGTGTGTTCCAGCATCTATTCCAGGGCTCTTTGACCAGCAGCACAGTCCCCGCGATGTGGAAAAACTCAACAGTGATTCCCATCCCAAAGAAGGGCACCACCAAGGTCCTGAATAACCTTAGACTGGTGGCTCTCACCTCCCTGGTCATGAAGGCCATGGAGAGGATCATCAAGGGGCACATCACCAAGGCAACTGGCTCGATGATGGATCCATTGCAGTTTGCTTACCTGGCTGGTAGGGGTGTCGATGACGCAAAAATATTCATCTTAAACACCATCCATAAGCATCTGGAAATCCCCGAGAACATAGCCAGACTTTTGTTTGCAGACTTCTCATCAGCATTCAACACCATGCAGCCACATATTTTGGCTGAGAAGCTCATCACCCGCTTCCACCTCAACCACCAACTCACTCTGTGGATTATAGACTTCCTCACCAACAGATCACAGAGGGTGTTGGTGAACCACACCTTGTCCGACACCCTCTTCACCTTCACTGGCTCTCCACAAGGCTGTGTCCTCTCCCCACTTCTCTTCATTCTCTACACTGATGACTGCAGATCCACCCAGCCAAACTGCCACTTTGTAAAATTTGCTGATGACACAGTCCTCCTATCTCTGCTTCCCAGCCATACACAACATCACAGCTCAGCCCTGCAGGACTTTATAGTATGGTGTGAAAAGTCTTGTCTTGAGCTAAATATAAGCAAAACCAAGGACATGATTGTGACCTTTTCCCCCCAACAGAGACAGATGGCTGAGGCAGCCACCACTATCATCCAGCAGGAGCCAGTGGAGATAGTGGAGGTATACAAATACCTGGGAACAGCCTTCGACAACCTGCTAAGGTGTTCCTCTAACACAGAGGAAATCCTTAAAAAGTGCCATCAGAGACAGTACCTACTCAGGAAGCTGAAGTCATTTGGGATTAACAAAGACATTCTCACCACATTCTACTACGCATTCATTGAAAATGTAATAACCTTCTCTTTCACTAGCTGGTTCCACTCCATCACCCTGCAAAACAGAAACCGCCTGTTGAATGTGGTCAAGGTCTGCTCAAAAATCATTGAGCAGCCCGTCCGAACTCTCACTGCCCTATGCGACCAACAGTCTGTAAAGTTAACACGCAGGATTCTTCAGGACCCCTCTCACATCCTGTTTCCTGAGTTTGAGTGGCTCCCCTCAGGACGCAGACTCCGCTGTCTGGGTTGCCGGACACAGAGGAGGAAGGCAACCTTCATCCCCAGGGCTGTCCAGCTTCTTAATGCTGATCACTGACTCATGAACATATGAAATGAAATAACCATTTATATGCACTTTTTAATTGAAGCACTAAGGAAGCACTTTAAAACTATTACTATGTGTTGAATGTTGATGTGCGGTGTGTGTTGTGTGATTGTGCAGTGTGTCTGTGAAATGCGTGTGTTGGTTGATTGTGCAGTATGCGTGCTGCTTATGTTTGTTGATTGTGTCCCTCTTTTTTTTTAAAAGCTACTGTAATGCGCCTTTTTTAATTGCCCCTCGGGGACGAATAAAGTGCTTTGAATTGAATTGAATTGAATTGAATTGAATTGAATTTGGGGGCAAAAACAAGGGGGCAGATTATTATCTCAATGGGGTTAGGTTAGGTAAGGGGGAGGTACAGCGAGACCTGGGTGTCCTTGTACACCAGTCACTGAAAGTTGGCGTGCAGGTACAGCAGGCAGTGAAGAAAGCTAATGGAATGTTGGCCTTCATAACAAGAGTATTTCAGTATAGGAGTAAAGAGGTTCTGCATAGGGCTCTGGTAAGACCACATCTGGAGTATTGTGTTCAGTTTTGGTCTCCTAATTTGAGGAAGGACATCCTTGCGATTGAGGCAGTGCAGCGTAGGTTCACGAGATTGATCCCTGGGATGACGGGACTGTCATATGAGGAAAGATTGAAAAGACTAGGCTTGTATTCACTGGAGTTTAGAAGGATGAGGGGGATCTTATAGAAACATATAAAATTATAAAAGGACTGGACAAGCTAGATGCAGGAAAAATGTTCCCAATATTGGGTGAGTCCAGAACCAGGGGCCACAGCCTTAGAATAAAGGGGAGGCCATTTAAGACTGAGGTGAGAAAAAAACGTTTTCACCCAGAGAGTTGTGAATTTGTGGAATTCCCAGCCACAGAGGGCAGTGGAGGCCAAGTAACTGGTTGGATTTAAGAGAGAGTTAGATATAGCTCTAGGGGCTAGTGGAATCAAGGGATACGGGGAGAAGGCAGGCATGGGTTATTGATTAGGGATAATCAGCCATGATCACAATGAATGGCGGTGCTGGCCTCCTCCTGGGCCTACTTTCTATGTTTCTATAGCAATAAATTGGAAAATTCTGGTTATTTAGAACCTCTTTCAAAACAGAATGTCCAATGGCATCTCACAACAGAGTTGTCAAAGATGAGGTGCATAGCCATAAAAGATGATATTGGAGCAATTGTCAAATGTTTGGCCAAATATGGAGGTTTTAGTAAAGGAGGGAAAGGGACAGAGAATTATTGGCAGCATATTCCACAGAGCCTATGGCTTTGACATCTAAAGGCATGAACACCAAAAGTTGGTGCAATAAAATATGAGGATGAATGAGACCAGAATTAGGGGACTGTTGGTGACCTGGACAATTAAAGGACTAGAAGAGATGATGTCGTCAGGAGGGACACTTCATGGAATGAGGATTATAAAATTGAAGTATTGATTATCTGGGAGGAAATATCGTTCTCTAATCAGAAAGGCAATTGGGGTGTGGAAAATCAGGATTGGAGGTTTCAGCAGGTGATAAGCTGAGGCAAGAGCAAAATTGTGCTATTTTACGTTGGTGGAAAAAACTGATCCGGAACGTCATGGGTGTGTGATCCAAAGTTTAGCTGAGGGTGCAAAATATGTTACCATGATTGCAAACAAACTGGTGCAATGTTAGACAGTTGCCAGGAAGAGACAAGGGAAGATAGAGGGAGTACAGAGAAGGGAGTACAGTGCCATAGAGGGAGTACAGAGAAGGTTCACCAGACTGATTCCTGGGATGTCAGGACTTTCATATGAAGAAAGACTGGATAGGCTCGGCTTGTACTCGCTAGAATTTAGAAGATTGAGGGGGGATCTTATAGAAACTTACAAAATTATTAAGGGGTTGGACAGGCTAGATGCAGGAAGATTGTTCCAGAGGTCGGGGAAGTCCAGAACAAGGGGTCACAGTTTAAGGATGAGGGGGAAGTCATTTAGGACCGAGATGAGAAAAACACTTTTCACACACGGAGTGGTGAATCTCTGGAATTCTCTGCCACAGAAGGTAGTTGAGGCCAGTTCATTGGCTATATTTAAGAGGGAGTTAGATGTGGCCCTGTGGCTAAAGGGATCTGGGGGTATGGAGAGAAGGCAGGCACAGGATACTGAGTTGGATGATCAGCCATGATCATATTGAATGGCAGTGCAGGCTGGAAGGGCCGAATGGCCTACTCCTGCACCTATTTTCTATGTTTCTATGTACGAGAGTCCAAAGCCAATGCTTTGACTTACCAAGAGCCACAGAGAGCAGAGAAGCAGGCTCTTTGGCCCACCAGGACCATACAAGCATCTATTTACAATAATCACACCTTGACCCCATTTTATTCTCCTCACATTCCCATTAACCTTCCTTACATTCTACCACTTACCAATATAAAAGGAACAATTTACACTGGCCAATTGACCAACTAACCCAAACATTGAGGCAGCATGGTGGCATAGCGGTAGAGTTGGTGCTTTATTGTCCTTGCAGCACCAGAGACCTGGGTTCGATCCTGACTACGGGTGCTGTCTGTATGGAGTTTATATGTTCTCCCCATGAACGCGTGGATTTTCTCCGAGATCTTCGGTTTCCTCCCACACTCCAAAGATGTACAGGTTTATAGGTTTGTAAATTGTCCCTAGTGTGTGTGTGTAGGATAATGTTAATGTGCAGGCATCGCTGGTCGGTGCGGACTCGGTGGGCCGGAGGGCCTGTTTCAGCACTGTATCTCTAAATTACACTAAATCTTTGGGATGTGAGAGGCAACCAGGGCACCTGGAGGAAATCCATGTGTTCACAAAGGAAATTTCACACAGATAGTGTAGAGGAGGTTGAGGGAGAAAATGTGCTTGCAGGCTGAGAATGCAGAAGAAACATAGATTGTCTTTGCCAGTATCCTACCTGAACAAAATGTGATGACTTTAAGCTTCCAAAAGGATATTTATAGTTATGTTACATACTCTTCAGGAACACAATCCACAGTTGTTGAGATTCTGAAATATATTTAAGCCTACCTGGCTCAGGAAAGGCCAGTATGATTTTTTTTTTTGTGTTGTTCCCTGTAGACCTCAGAAGGGCTGAGAACATGAGAAAAGTTTGAGGCCCAAAATTAAAAGAAAGGAATTTTACAGGTACTCAGCAGATCAGGCAGCATCTGAGGAGAAACGTAGCTAATCTTTCAGGTTAATAAATGTCCATGAGATAGATAAATAAGCGGAGAGATTACGAGTGATTATGTTTTACTTCCTTTAAACCATGCAAATCAAATATTCCAAGGATTATGTCACTATTAGTTTCTTTATTTTATGCATTACCGTACTATTCAAAATTAAAGGGGCTGTCCCACTGCGGCGACCTAATCCGCGTGTTAAGAAGAGTGTCTCGACCCAAAACGTCACCCATTCCTTCCCTCCAGAAATACTGCCTGTCCCACTGAGTTACTCCAGCTTTTTGTGTCTATGATGTTATTTAAAATAATTTGTGTTGGTTTGGTATCCATAGTAGGTTTTTTTAAATATAATATAATATATTGTTGAATTGGTATTCCGCATTTATACAATCTTTTTTGTTTTACCTGATACTATACAGGCCTGCCTGGTCCTAAAGGAAGCTCTGGGCCAAAGGGACATACAGGACCCCCAGGACCACCAGGATCCAGAGGACACATGGGACCTATGGGCCCATCCCCTGACCTATCTCATATTAAACAGGGAAGAAGAGGTCCAGTGGTCAGTATCCATTTTCAGAAACTATTCTTTGCATGAACTTAATTACTTAATAAACCAAAGCATCTGAAATGCAATAGCGGGTGTTGGTCAATTCCCAAGAGTTATTCTTCCACAATGCAAATTAAGAGAATCCTCAGCAAAACTTATCAAAACTTCAGTGATATTTCAAATACGGCCAAATGTTATGTGCTATTAGATTGCTAATAATTTGTGCCGTATTTTTTTTACCGATTTATGTCTGAATAGAATTGATGACACTGAAGTAAGACCAGGCAGGTTGAGTGAAATAGTTTTTATTCACAGAAAACAAAATTAAAACTCGTAAAAAACGCGTGCCTAGTTGAGGTTACAAACACAGCTCCTGTCACTGGGAGGAGCGCGGATAACTGATTAAAAGCCCGCGAATGAACCCCCGCGGTCACGTGACCATGCCGACCAATGACGAGGGTTCTGACTTCCCAGCCCCACCACTAGGTGCCGCTACAACACTACCAGCATTACAGTGGAATGGGGTTACCTTGATTAAAATGTTCATTGTGGCCATGGGATAAAAAAACTCAATGAACAGTTATATTTAGCTCACCAATGGCCCCTGCCAATTTTAGTCATAGATTGAATCAGCATGGAAACAGGCCCTTTGTCGACGAAGTAGCCCACCTGAACAGGTCCCATTTGTTTGTGTTTGACCCATGTCTCTCTGAACCTTTTCTATCCATGAAATTGTCCAAATATCCAATATCCAGAGCTTCCTGTAAAATTCAGCAAAAAACTAAGATTCTGTAGCTTATAACTATTGCGTCTGTTTTCATTGCAATATGAATGGCTTCATTATTAATGCAATGGCAAATATTCTCTCAGATTGGTTAATGATGCCAATGCTATTTCAGGTAAACCTCCCCCACCCCACACCTATTAACCCTTACCTCCCTCTTCTACCCAGCTTTCCTCCCAATTTACCTTCCTTTCCAATCCTGCTCTGTCACCCAATTTTTCACCCCCTCCACCTCCTCCATCCGCTTAATCTGCCAACCCTCCCTGCTCCATGTCCCCCAGTTTAATTCTCCCTCCATTTCTTTCTACCTTCTAATTCTAGGTTTATCTTTCCATCTTCTTTAATCATCAGATTCCACCATTTGCACCCTGTCATCTTATCTCCGCTTATCCCTCCAACCTGTGTTTTATCACCTCCCTTCTTTCTCCCACCTGACTCATCTGCCATGTAACCACCCCTTTCCATGTTCCACCTCTCACCTGCCAGTTCTTACCCCATCCCTTACCTTTTTCTGCCAGGTATCTCCCCAATACTCCATCATTGTGAAGAAGGTTCCTGACCCGAAACATCGCCTGTCCATTTCCTTTCACAGATGCTGCCTGACTTGCTAAATTCCTCCAGCAGCTTGGCTTTTGCCCAAGATTCCAGCATCTGCAGTCTTGTGTCTCCATGGATTGAATTGTTTGCCCTCCACCACTCACTGGGTTTTTTTTATCGAATCCCCAAAAAAATCAAAGTGAGCTGCCAGAATCAGAATCTCCTTGTACATTTTTACCGCCCCAGCAATGACCAACAATCTTCAATAATCTCCCTTATTCAGAAATCAAAACACTGCAGATGCTGGATATCCAAAACAATAAACACAATGTGTTGGTAATGCTCAGGTCAGGCAGCATCAGTGGAGAGTTAAAGAGTCAACGCTTCAGTAGATCTGAGTATTACCTATACGTCCTGTTTTTATTTCATTAACATTTTCCTTGTTTACCTTTTATTATTGCCCCTCCTTTTGAAAATCCTTAGTGGCTATTTAATGAATAAAAGATGTATGTACAGAAATTGCTCTTTATCAGTATTGGGCAAATTAAGTATCATTTTATTTCAATTAGGTTCCCTTTTTTAAATCTAGACACCCAAGGGCTTTTTTTTTTCATTCAAGAGGTGTGGAGTTTGCCAGTAACACCAGCATTTATTGCCCAAACTCTATTGCTCCTGATCCAAACAGACAGTTAAGAGTTAACCACATTAGTGGGACTTGCATCACAATGAATGGCCTTCTCCTGCACCTATTTTCTATGTTTCTATCTGGGCCAAATCACTTAAGGATAGCAGACTTCCTTCCCTGAAGGTCAATTTAAAAACAAAAATACAGTAGTTTCATGATTTCCATACCTGGGGCTAGCTTTGCTTTTAATTTCTGGTTTTATCTGATTACCTGAATTTAAAATGCCCAGAAGCTTATGTGGAATTTGAACTTGCATCAATGGATGGTGATGGGTGATCTAGAATTCTGGTAGCTGGTGTGGTAACTAAACCATAATGCTACTGTAGTGGGTAGGAAGGAACTGCAGATACTGGTCTTAAACCAAATATAGACACAAAACGCTGGAGTAACTCAGCAGGACAGGCAGCATCTCTGGAGAGAAGGAATGGGTGACGTTTTGGGTCGAGACCTTTCTTCAGACCCTGAGGGGTCTCCTCTTCAGACTCTGAAGAAGGGTCTCGACCCAAAACATCACCCATTCCTTCTCTCCAGAGATGCTGCCTGTCCCGCTGAGTTACTCCAGCTTTTTGTGTCTATGCTCCTGTTGTGGAGTCCACTGATTATAATTCTGTGACATTATTACCATACTTTTATAATCTTTTATCAAGATGACATTGAGATTCTATTGCTTGCTCCATTTATATTAGGGTTCACCGGGAGCATCAGGAAAAGATGGAGCCAAGGTAGGAAAAGCAGCCCACCTGTTTTACAATGGTAGGATGAATTATCAACGAAAGCAACGCGTCTTTATCCTAATTAAATAAAAAATCATTTAACTAACATCACCACTGATGACAATGGTGCATATTCTCGGTGCACTGATGATCACTCTGTTTTGTATACTGCACGACAGTGCCACATTAAAAATACCAAAAATTTGAATAATCACCCATCCTGAGTCATGTCAAAAGCATTTCAATGCCCATCATACTGAGAGCAGAACAATAAAACTCTTAAGGGCATGTCCCACCAGCATGCGATTGCATGCGTCTAGCACGACCAAACGTGATCGCTTGAGTCGTACGGCCTTGCGGGGTCGGTTCCACTTCGATCGGCGGAGGCATATGAAGTTGTGCGGGGCTGGTCCCGACATCGCGCGGGGCTGGTCCCGACATCGCACGGGGCTCCAAAAATCTTGCACTCTCCGAAAATCCCGCGCACCAACGGCCTGTCGGCCCGCAGGCGCATTGAGGGCATAATTGGAGTACTGCATGCAGTTCTGTTCACCCCATTACAGGAAAGACGTGGTGGCTTTGGAGAGGGTACAGAGGATTTTGCCTGAGTTAGAGGGTATCAGCTACAAAGAGAGGCTGGATGGACGGATTGTTTTCGGAGGTTGAGGGGCGACTTTATAGAAGTTTATAAAATGATGAGAGACAGAAATAGGATGAACAGTCAGAATCTTTCCCCCATGGTGGAAATGACCAACACTAGAGGGCATAGCTAGAAGCCACAGAAGGCAGTATCACCGGATGAATTTAAAAGAGAGTTAGATAGAGCTCTAGTGGCTAGCGGAATCAAGAGATATGGGGAGAAGGCAGGAACGGGGTATTGATTGAGGATGATCAGCCATGATCACAATGAATGGTGGTGCTGGCTTGAAGGGCCGAATGGCCTCCTCCTGCACCTACTTTCTATGTTTCTAAGTTTCTGAGATGAGAGGGCAACAGTTTAATGCAGATGTGCGGGGCAAGTTTTTTACACAGACAGCAATGGGGGCCTGGAATGCACTGCTGGGGGTGGTGGTCGAAGCAGATAAGATAATGATGTTTAAGAGGCCTTTGGATAGGCACAATGAACTGCAGGTAATAGAAGGACATGGATCATGTACAGGCAGGAGAGATCAGTTTAACTTGGCAGCATGCTCGGCACAAATATTGTGGGCTGAAGGGCCTGTTCCCCTGCTGCATTGCTCATGTTCTATGTACAACACTGTTAAAATATTGTCAACTGATAGGTGATCCTCCTATTATCTTTCGCTCCCAAATCCAGTCGAGACTCAATCTAATAAAGTGTTCATGGGTCTTCTGCTGGAAGGATTGGCAGAAGAATCAGATCCACAGCTTTCTATCTCCTCTCATCTCAGAGAAGTTCTTGTGTATTTTTGATTTACTTAATTACTTTTAAAGTGGCGTTGGACAGTTGTGACATTTTTCTGTCAAGGGAATAGATGAAATATGGATTAAAAAAAGATTCTGCTATTCAAAGAAAACCAGGGAATGACCTAACCTCACCCTTTCTTATTCTAGCGTAAATTTGTAGTCAAAGGAATGGAAGGAATCATGAAAAGTTATTAACAATCTATACATCCTGATGGTTTGTTGAGTGAATACAGCACATGGTATTGAAAGAGACGAGGGATAGGAAGAGAGTCCCAGACTAAATCCTTGGCACGCACTTTAAAGCCTTGAAAAGCAGCCTTTCCTCAGCTATAAATCAGCAAAAAGAAAATCATTGCAATTGCTGGAAATTTGAAACTAAATCAGGAGTCTGGACACTCTTTGCATTTCCACCAGTACTTGTGGAGAAACATATTAAATCCTGTTTCTGAGCGGGGAGCACAAATTAATTTCCCATTCTTTGTTCGATTCAATAATCCCCACTAAAAAAGTACATGTCCAGGATCAGGAAGTGGTTTTGATGTCCTCTGTTGTAGTTTGGCCAACTGACAATCATTTTAACATCACCTATAGTGAAGTTCTTTGAAAGATTGGTAATAATCCAAAATCTAGACAACTTGCAATTTACATACTAGAAAAATTGATCTACGAGGAAATAGCACACCATCTCTCTTGTGTTACATTCAGCTCTCGATCATCTTCACAATAGGACCTGTGTCAGGAGGCTATTTATTGTGTAGGAAGGAACTGGAGATGCTGGTTTAAACCGAAGACAGACACAAAAAGCTGCAGTAACTCAGTGGGTCAGGCAGCATCTCTGGCGAAAGGGAATAGGTGACATTTCCGGTCGAGACCCTTCTTCAGACTTCAGGGGAAAGATATAGACGGTATGAGAAATGAATGGAAGATAAGCAAAAGCAATGATGATCAAGGAAATGTGTGGCACACAATAGGCTCTCGCTGGCTGTGGGCTGGGTGAAGTCTAAAGAAAGGTCTTGACCTGAAACATCACCCATTCCTTCTCTCCAGAGATGCTGCCTGTCCCACTGAGTTACTCCAGCATTTTGTATCTATCTTCAATTTAACCAGCATCTGCAGTTCTTTCCAATACGTAAAATTGTCCCTAGTGTGTGTAGATTAGTGTACAGGGTGATTGCTGGTAGGTGCAGGCTTGGTGGGTCAAAGGGCCTGTTTCTGCACTGAATCTCTAAAATCTAAAGTCTAAAGTGATGCTGCTCAGCCTGGTATGGCGACTGCTCTGCACTTGACAGCCTAAACCTGCAAAGAGAGGTGAATACTGCCCAGGCTCGTCACTTCCTTCCATCCAGCATCAGGAAGGCTGGAAGTGTCAAGTATGCCTGCAACCCTGGCAATTCCCTTTTCTCTCTTCTACCTTTTGGGAGATGATACAGGAGCTTGAAAACCCAAATGTTCGGTCTTATGATCAGTTTCTTCCCCACTGCGATCCAACTGCTGAACAAATCACTTCCTTCACTTGTTCATTCCCAGAGATGCAACTGTGTAGTCTTATGGGCCTGTCCCACTTAGTCGACTTTTTCGGCGACTACAGGAGACTATGCGGTCGACACATGGTCGCCACATGTTCGCGGGTGGTGGCCGGGGAGTCACCTTCACGGTCGTGAGGAGTTCCCGCATTCTGGGAACTAGTCGCGGCCTCATTATGGTCGCCGTGAATTTTTCAACATGTTGAAAAATTAGCGGCGACCAGAATTAAGCCGCCATGGAGAGTAGCGAGAATTCCCATGCCGTAGGTGGGTCGCCAGGAGGTCTTAGTGGGTTGCCAGGATGTCGTAGGTTGTCGTAGGTTCTCTTAGGTTGTAGCCAATGCTGACCGGTGAATTTCATTGGCTCAGTGGGAAAAAAAACGTAACAGTAGTTTTCAAGGATAACTGACCGGTAATGTTAGTCCACCGAGCTTCACAGCTGTGTATCTCTGGCTTCTTAAAAGTTGTCTCCACAACGTCTCTCCTCCCCTCCTCCCCCTTCTCCCCCCCTCTTTTAAAGGACTTAAGTGACCCTTCCCGTACACTGTGCTTTTACCATCTTAATTACAGCGCCAACCTTCCTGTTCATCGTGATGTGTGTCTGTATCTCATTGGCTTTGCACTGTGTGAATTTCAATAGACGGCGCTCCCCCCACTTGCCCTGTCCCCCTCCTGCATAACTGGCTGATGAAGGAAGCGATGTGTGTGTCTGTGTGTGTGTGTGTGTGTGTGTGTGTGTGTGTGTGTGTGTGTGTGTGTGTGTGTGTGTGTGTGTGTGTGTGTGTGTGTGTGTGTGTGTCTGTGTCTGTGTCTGTGTCTGTGTCTGTGTCTGTGTCTGTGTCTGTGTCTGTGTCTGTGTCTGTGCCTGTGCCTGTGCCTGTGCCTGTGCCTGTGCCTGTGCCTGTGCCTGTGCCTGTGCGTGTGCGTCTGCGTCTGCGTCTGCGTCTGCGCCTCCGCCTGCGCGTGTGCGTGTGCGTGTGTGTTCCACTCTGAGAGTGGCCATTCCAGTCGCCGGGTTTTCAGCAACCGGCTACGACTTAACAGTCGCCTGAAAAATCGCCTGTGGGACAGGCCCATTACTCTTAACTCAAGCTCATTCAGTTATTCCTTATTCAGTGTACATAAATTTTCGTTGGACAACTTCAACACCACAACATTGCACCAATTGTACTCATCATTGGATTTATTGTTATTTTTTATCACCACCCTATGAGCTTCATGTGAAATGTTAACCCTGTGTCTTTCTATATGGAATCTGCTTGACCTGCTGAGAATTTTTGTTTAATTTTAGTATCTTTTTAACTTCAGTTTCCCACCCAGCAGCTCCCAGATTGACAGCAGGCTGCAGCTCTGGGTTAGGGTGGGGCTCCAGACACTTCACGCTGCCTCGGAAAAGCAGCCAACATAATCCAAGATTTGTCTTGCCCCGGCCATTCCTTCTCCCCAAACCCATCAGGCAAAAGATACAGAAGCTTGAAAACACCCTCCACTAGATTCAGCAGCAGCTTCTTTGCTTCTATTATCAGGCTTCTGAACAGTCCTTTTGTGAGCTTGGGTACTGTCTGATTCACCTCTACCTCATTGCAGACATTGGATTTTGGTGCGTTACAATGCTGAGAACAATATTCTGTGTCCTAGTGTCATAGAGTCATACAGTGTGGAAACAGGCCCTTCAGCCGGCCCAACTAGCCCACACTGGCCAACAATGTCCCAGCTACACTAGTCCCACCTTGCTGTGTTTGGCCCATATCCCCCCCATCCCTGTCCTAACTATGTACCTGTCTAACTGTTTCTTAAACGTTGGGATAGTCCCAGCATCAACTATCTCCTGTGGCAGCTTGTTCCATACACCCACCACCCTTTGTGTGGAAAAAGACACCGCTCAGATTCCCATTAAATCTTTTCCCCTTCATCTTGAACCTATGTCCTCTGGTCTTCGATTCCCCTACTCTGGGCAAACTATTCTGTGCATCTACCAGATCCATTCCTCTCATGATTTCATACACCTGTGCTCTATATTTTCCCCTATCTATAGTACGTGAGCTGCACTTGATTGTATTTATGTATGGTATATCTGATCTATTTGGGTAACATGCAGAACTAAACTTTTCTTTGTAACTCAGTTACACTTAACAATAAACTTAAACCTAAATATTTGAAGATAGCCAATGAACCATTCTTGTAGCGCTATCCATCTAATCTATATGAGGCTCCAAGAACTTCACATCACGAGTATACTCTTTGTAACAGACCAACAATAACTGGAATTTGTGCTTATATCTGATAGGCAGTGACAGCCCTTTCACACATGTCTTACTTACCACCATAGGTGAAATGTTGTTTGAGGGGCTGGGAGAAGGACTCCTGCTCACGCTGTCCCACGCAGGTGCTAGGATCAGCCTAGCTTGCTGTACCTGGCAGCTGATGCCTCTGTGAGCTTTCAGCCTCCCCAGAGCCACAGGAAATGAAAGTTGCAACTCATAGATAAAATGTATAGGAAGGAACTGCTGATGCTGGTAGAAATTGAAGATAGACACAAAAAGCTGGCAGCATCTCTGGAGTGAAGGAATGGGTGACGAAGGAATCGAGACCCTTCTTCAGACACTTCTCATGGATAAAATGGCTTCCAAAAAATAATGACTGGAAGCTTATCTAAATAATATAATTCTGGATTCATCTTCCGAAAGCTGAGTTTCCATCAGGTTTGGATTTGTTGTTTCATAGTTTCATGCAGCCCTCTATGATCATGCTTTCAGTTGATCTTTCCATAGACCTTCTTCTTCTTGTGTATGGCGTGCACAGCCTAAAGTTGAACGGCAACTTGTTCTGTTTGATCTTCTGTTTGTGTGCGCCAGGTTGATTGCATTAGTCGAAACAGGGTGGACCACGTGAAGGTTGCAATCTGCCACCCCTCCATAGACCCATTCCTAGCAAAATGTATCTCTACTCACTCCCACTTCCACTGCCTGTATTTCCATGCACCAATGAAGGAGCAAAGGGACAAATAACTAAAATAAAATCCCCAGTCTTATCCGATGGAACTTATCCTTTCTGTTTAACATCACAAATTGCGTAGATGCTAGAAAATCAAAGACAGTAATAATCATTGTCTTACCTCATTACAGGGTGAAAGAGGTGCATCGGGACCAAGGGGATCTCCAGTAAGTGAAACATATTCGATTTGTATTGATTTGATGTATAAAAGGAAAGCTATAATTTTATACTTTAAAACTGTACTACCCTTTGGCAATATAAAGGCATGTAAGCAAAGGAGAAGGACCTGCTTTGTGCTATTTATATATTTCCCTATCAAAATGCACCATGTACAGAGGACACATTTCCACATTCCAAATGGGAAGCCCTGCTAGGGAGCCAATAGTATGCTGCTGATTGCTGGCCTAACCCCACCCAAGAATAGTTACGCAAGCAAGAAAGTACACACACAAGCATGTACGCTTAAAATATCTACTGGCCACACATGATCGTCGATGTCACCAGAAGGATTCAAAGATGCCTTTTAAAGTTTTAGGAGCCGATTCATAATATAATTACAACCTGTGAATGGAGATCACACCTTAAAATCCTCCTTTGTATTAGAAGAGAAGTACCTGGGATGTATATTATCTCTATTGCAGCACAGCTTTAATGCAAAGGAAGATCAATAAATTTGCAAGCTTGGACTTACCATCATCAGGATTGGAAGGCAATGCAGTTCCTATTCTAAATGGCAGAAGCATCAACTCCACCAAGGTTATTGGATGCTGCCTCCATGTGAATAAGTGAGCACAGCTCCAGATGAGACCAGGTATCTCGTCCATGTAAACCTCAAGAAGATGGCAGTAGATTGATGGTGGGAGATGAGCAGTCCTTGTGGTGTAAATGCTGGTATTTATCTCATCATTGCTCCATGTGCAAAAATATCAGATAGGCAAGTTAAAATGAGCCAGCCATTATCTAAGCCAATTTTCAGTGCCCATCCTTAACTGCACATAAATTATGGTGTTTCTTCACTCCTTAAGATGCATTGAATCTGAAGTGTACTTGAACATATTATAAGCAGAAACAATAGGCCACAACACTTCTCTGGCATGTTCCACCATTTAGTAGAATTGTGGCTAATCCCAATTAAGCAAAATTATTACAACCCCATTATAAACATTTCCAAAAATATGATATTTAAAGCCTATCAGGTTGTGCATTACACAAACTAATATCTAGAAATTGTTGATTTCAGGGTCCACCTGGCTCCTTTGATTTTTTGCTTCTGATGTTGGCAGACATTAGAAATGACATTGCAGAGCTCCAACTGAAGACTTTCGGCCGTGGAAATCGTGCCACTGTGGAGGAGCAACAGAGCCATGAGATTTCTGACTGGGGATCAGGTGAAGACCACAGACACCGAGGTCCATCACAGGAACGGCCAAAGAGACCAGTATCATGGAAGTGAAATGGCTTTCAAAACTGTTTTGCAATTATTTTCCATCGGGACCAGACTGAAGGGATTGAACCAGTGAGGATGTAATAAATTTTGGTCTGCTGTTGTAGAATTTTTATTTCATTAACAGTGTCACAGAAATACTTTTATCAAAGATAATAATTGAGATAAGGTCTAGACCTTTAACATAGTTCCATTATATGGTAGAACAGTTTGTCAAATTCCAAACAAATCTGTTACGTTTAAAAGTTCAGATTTGTGGGAGAAAGAATTGTCCCTAATGTGAGCAATTGCGGTATCTTGCTTCTGTCGCAAAAAAAATAGTTTTGTTCATGTCTTCTGTATTTAGGAATTGCTACACTTTTATAAATAGGTTGTACCAGATTGTTCACCAGACCTGAAATTGCAAGGTAGGTTAATAAAGTCCCTCTGTACATTTACTTTCCCTCAGAACAGTAATCCTGCAGCCTGATATAATACCAAGCAATTTCTTCAATTCAACTTGCCACCATTTTTAAGCAACCAAACCCATGACCTTTGTAGATGACATCTCATATTTCTTTAAATCATTAAAATATGGTGAGAGAATTGTCAGATATTGACTGACGGAGCCGCACAATGCACCATGTACATTGCATTTGGTCTGAGGGACCTAATCATTCTTCCTCCACCTCAAGCCTTTCCACTTCTTGAAGGAGAACTTTATTCATTTCCCCCCCCTCATCCCCCCCCCCCCCCCCCCCCCCCCTTTCTTTGGGCATTGAGCTCATCTTCTGCATAATTCCTTTGGGTTATTATGTACGTTGGTAAGCATTATTGGCCTTTGTGCCGTCTAGAATTATATCACATTTTCTAAAATATTCCTCTAAACAGCTTCCCATTTTAGCAAGCAGAAGCCCCACATGCTTTGTATTCGAGCATTCGCCCATACATCAGTCCAGCTGAGCCTGTCATCTGTGGCATAGAACTGCATTCTGCAAAACTGTCCCTCCTATGAGATTGGCCCCTGAAAATGAAAGTTTCTGAATGAATGTTAATGCATTATTCGCTCATGTTTGTTCTCTGTTTTGCAATCATGTGCTAGGTGAACTACACTTCTCTAAAATTCTCACATTCAATCTTTCCAAAATAATGTTTGGATCACTAGCCCTAAATTAAAGTGTAATTATACTACATTCCTTTCAATGTGAAAGACCGAGTTATGATACGTTTGAAGTTTTGGAGCTATATATTCTGCCTGACATGCCTAGGATGAAGGACATCCTGTAAATATTAGAGCCATCTCTTTCAGAAGATAGAAAGCTATCTTACGTGCAGAGGCCGTTAGAAATTGAAAGCCATCGACCATAAACAGCAATGGTTAGCTTTGAATCTGAGATATATTCTCGTTAACCAAAGGTATGAAGGGACGTGGAATTAAAACATGTCTATGAATTAGTGAACAAGCCAATTATGATCCTGACAACCCAGCTATCAGAGGTAAGGGCCTAAATATCCTCATGGTCCTCTTTCATGTGCTTTCTCACTCGATTGCTAATCTTTTGAGTTAATACTTAATATCTACGTTACTTGCATACAATGAAGTAAACACTAGATGGCAACGTGGGAAGCAAGCAAAAGTCGCACATTAACTACTTCCAGAGATGTGAATATTCGACAAGATCTGGAACAAGAGAGGAATTTGTTATAACCACATCAAATTATTTATTCAGATATAATAATAACATGATCAGATATGAAATACTCAATCTGACCTCAAAAAACAGGTGTGTCCCATCATGTACACACGTACATACACCCACATCAATAGAAATTCTACATTAAAACACATTGACAGCAAAATACGGGACAAAATAAACAAAATAAAGAATGGGTCGACTGGGCTTGTATTCACTGGAATTTAGAAGGATGAGAGGGTATTTTATAGGAACATAACATTCTTAAGGAATTGGACAATCTAGATGCAGGAAAAATGTGCCCGATGTTGTTGGAGTCCAGAACCAGGTGGTCACAGTTTAAGAATAAGGGGTAGGCCATTTAGGACTGAGATGCGGAAAAACCTTTTCACCCAGAGATTTGTGAATCTGGAATTCTCTGCCACAGAAGGTAGTGGAGGCCAATTCACTGGATATATTCAAGATCTTAATTAATTCAACCTCTCAAGTACCTGTAATTGTTCCATAATTCTAGCTTCTTACACACCACTGATTTTAAGTCCATTGCCTGTAGTTACTAAAAATGTCCTTACACCAACCTCCCTTCCATTGGCTCCATTTATACCTCACGCTGCTGCGACAAGGCCAGTAACTGAATCAAGGACGAGTCGCACCCTGGCCACTCCCTCTTCTCCCCTCTCCCATTGGGCAAAAGGTATATAAGTGTGAAAACGCACACCTCCAGATTCAGGGGCAGCTTCTTCCCAGCTGTTATCAGACAACTGAATCATCCTACCACAACTAGAGATCAGTCCTGAACTACTATCTACCTCATTGGTGACCTTCGGACCATCTGTGATCGGACTTTGCTGGCTTTACCATGCACTAAGTGTTATTTCCTTATCATGTATCTACTGTATATACTGTAAGTGGCTTGATTGTAATCATGTATTGTCTTTCCGCTGACTGGTTAGCACGCAGCAAAAGCTTTTCACTGTAACTCAGTACACGTTTCAATAAACTAAACTAAACTGAATTGAACAACATTCCCCAGGACCCTGCCATTCACTGTAAAGGTCCTGCCCTGGTTTGACATCCAAAATGCAGCACCTTGAAAGGGGAAATATTTAATAGGAACATGAGGGGCATCTTTTTCACACAGAGGGTGGTGGGTATATGGAGTGAGCTGCTAGAGGAGGTAAATGGATCAGGTACTATTTAAAAGGCATTTGGACATGTACATGGATAGGAAAGGTTTAGAGGGATATGGGCCAAACGTGGGCCAGTGTAGAAGGAGTATCTTTAAGGGCCTGTCCCACGAGCATGCGACTCTGTGCGGCAAGCACGACCTAAAGGGCCTGTCCCACGAGCATGCGACTGCATGCGGCAAGCACGGCCAAACCAGAAGCGGGGGCCGCGCGGAGGTCAAGTGAGTGACATGAAGTTCGAGCGAAGTCCGCGGGAAGTTCACGCGTGACGTACGGCGTTGAGGCGGTGAGTACGGCGTCGAGGCTGCTGCGGGCCAGAAGGCCGTTGCCGCGCGGAATTTTTAAACACGGTCAGTTTTTCGGAGCCCTGCACGATGTCGGGACTAGCTCCGCACAACTCCATACGGCTCCGGCGATTGAAGTGGGACCGGCCCCGCGAGGCCGTACGGCTCAAGCGACCACATTATGTCGCGCTTGCCGCATGGAGTCGCATGCTTGTGGGACAGGCCCTTTAGGCAACATGGGGTGAAGGGCCTGTATCGTGCAGTATGCCAATATGACTGACTCAAAAGGCCAACGTTTCTCCTGTGCTGTTAGCCTACAATGTACAACAGTACCACATGTGTGCTCACACACAATGTTGCATCCAATATTTTTTGCAACATTTAATCCAGTTTCACTTCTAGGTACAGCTACAATTTTTTTTAATTCAAATTTTCTATAACCCAGGAATAACAGTTTATTTTGTCTTGCTACTCTCCATTTCCTTTAAAGTCTTGTGTTGACATGTTTGACTCTCCGGCCTTTTGTTAACCTGAGTCAAATGTAGGTTATCTTTCTGCAAACTGGTTGCTGGAAACTTTTCAGCGGTACCTGATATGCTGAGTGAATGATGCAGCTGGGCGTGTACACTCTGGAGTTTAGAAGGATGAAAGGCAATCTTATTGAAACATATAAGATTGTTAAGGGTTTGGACACGCTGGAGGCAGGAAACATGTTCCCGATGTTGGGGGAGTCCAGAACCAGGGGCCACAGTTTAAGAATAAGGGGTAAGCCATTTAGAACGGAGACGAGGAAACACTTTTTCTCACAGAGAGTTGTGAGTGTGTGGAATTCTCTGCCTCAGAGGGCGGTGGAGGCAGGTTCTCTGGATGCTTTCAAGAGAGAGCTGGATAGGGCTCTCAAAGATAGCGGAGTCAGGAGATATGGGTTAAAGGCAGGAACGGGGTACTGATTGGGGATGATCAGCCATGATCACATTGAATGGCTGTGGTGGCTCGAAGGGCCGAATGGCCTACTCCTGCACCTATTGTCTATTGTCTATTGTCTGATTTGAACGCAAACAAAGTTCATATGTGTTCTTGAGCTTCCATAACTTTCAGCTAGTATTTTTAAAATTTGTTATTTTCATCAATGAAACATCCTTCAACTAGAGTAGTTTTACACTTCACACATGGGAAAATCATCTAAAATGGTCCACATGGACGAGTTGGGTGGAAGAGCCTACCTCCATGATGTATGATGTTAGAAATGCTAACTGCACAATACTTCAACAGTATTGTACAGTACTGCCAATACTTGCTTCTAGCTCGATTCTTCTCCATAAATACTAATACAGTTTAAGAGTGACTCTGTAATGTTCTTCAGCATTACGTTACGGCGAGTTAAACAGTGATAACCTGTTGGCTTGACTATAAACAAAAACACAATTTTAGGAAAATAAGAAAAATAAATTACTCTGTGTCGAACCATCTATCATAACCTGGAGCAGAATTCAGGGAGCGTTTTTTCTTCATTATCGTACACATACCAAATGGCCTTTAGAGTTTGCTGGTGATCTGTCTTTTTCACAGCAATATTTATTGAGGAGATATTGTTGGGTAGAATTCAGGGACTTAGACCCAACAATAAGAAGAAATAATGATTTATTTTCAAGCCTGGATGGTGAGTCCCTGGAAGCAGACATGCAGGAGTAAATATCTTCTGTCCTTTCTTTATTTCATGTATCCAGCATTTTGGAGTAACTTGGATTCGCTTCAAACAAATATATGGCTTTTTGAAATTTGAAGTAAATGCATGGTTTAATTTAGTTTCGTTTAAAGGTACAGCACTGAAACAGACCAATGAGCACCCATTACACTAACACTATCCTACACACTAGGGACAATTGATACCAAAGCCAATTAACTTACAAACCTGTACATCTTTGGAGTGTGGGAAAAAGCCGGAGCACCTGGAGAAAGCCCATGCGGTCACGAAGAGAAAGTACAAACCCCGTACAGACAGCACAATATAGTATCATCATCACCTGCAGTCAGGATTAAACCTGGGTCTCTGGCGCTGTAATGCTGCAACTCTACCGCTGCGCCACCGAGCTGCCCATTTTGTACATGAACATGGATTGGAAAGAATTAGGAATCAGGTACTGGGAGAATTTAAACAAAATTAACTTTGGGCTTCAAAACAACTGATGTCTCCAATGTGCTGGGTTTAATGTCTGATGTTGCCTGTATAGAACGTGTACATTTTTCTTGTGATGGTATGGGTACACTGGTTTCCCCTCTATGGATGCTTATATTGTGAGATTAATTAGCATCTCTAAATTGCCTCAGGTATATACTGTAGTTGAATGGTAGTTAATGGGAATGGAGGGATATGGATCATGTGCAGGCAGATAAGATTAGTTTATCTTGGTGTCATTTGCAGCACAGATATTGCAGGCTGAAAGGCCTATTTCTGTGCTGCACTTTCTGATGTTCTGTTGTCTAATGGCAGCATGGTGGTGCAGTGGTAGTGTTGTTGCCTTACAGGAGTTCGATCCTGGCAACGGGTGCTGTCCGTACAGAGTTTGTACGTTCTCCCCGTGACGTGCGTGAGTTTTCTCCGGGATGTTTGGTTTCCTCCCACACTCCATAGACGCACAGGTTAATTGGTTTGGTACTATTGAAAATCGTCCCTGGCGTGTAGGATAGTGTTAGTGTGGGGAGATCGCTGGTCGGAGTGGGCACAGTTGGCCGAATGGCCTGTTTCTGCGCTGTATCTCTAAACTAAACTAATGTAGGGAAAATAAAATCTGATTAGTGTAAATGGGTGCTTGATGGCGAGCAGAGACTCAGTAGGCTGAAGTACCCGTTTCATGCTGTATTTCACGCTGATTTTCTAAATGCGCTTGCGCACATACAAATTCTACCATACTTTTCCTATAAATTATAGGGAAATAATAATTCATTTTGCAAGCATTCTGACAGTAACAGTCTTAACATTTAATTATCCTTTTTTTTTAACTTCAACCCACGTAATTACTGCAATATAACGTAAATACAATCGGAAGGTCTTTATATTTATTGTATGATCAATTCATGTATTCATCCAATCAGCTTGGAAAAGGGAATGGGAGTCCAAGGACGTCCCAAATAAACATCTGGTGTCAGACCCCACCCTACCGGTCCCTGGCACCAATCTCCCAAGGAAGCAGTGGACGACGCTGAATAGATTTAGGACTGGACATGGCCCCTGCTTGGCCAGCCTTCACAAATGGGGCAGCAGTCCAACCCCATGGTGTGCTTGTGGAGAGCAGCAAACAATGCAACACATCATTGAAGCATGCCCTCAACAAAGACTCAAAGGAGGACTTGTCACCCTTCATACAGCAGATCAAGAGGCAACTGCTTGGCTAAAGGACTTTGCATTCGCTAAATAAAATAAAAATAAATGTATTCTCTTACTACATAAATACCACTCATGATTCATCCTTAACGATGCACCCATGAAGGATTTGAGAGGCTGTTACACAGGCCCAGCCACTCAGTGTTCACGTTACAGGAGTAGAATTAGGCCATTTGATCAATTGAGTCTACTCCACCATTCAATCATGGCTGATCTCTGCCTCCTATTCCCATTTTCCTGTCTTCTCCCCATAACCCTTGACACTCGATCTAATCAAGAATTTGTCTATCTCTGCCTTAAAAATATCCACTGACTTGGCCTCCACAGCCCTCTGTGGCAATGAGGGCTGACTAAAGAAGTTCCTCCTCACCTCCTTTCTAAAAGAACACCCTTTAATTCTGAGGCTATAACCTCTGGTCTTCGACTCTCCCACCAGTGGAAATATCCTTTCCACGTCTATGCCTTTCATTATTCTGTAAGTTTCAATGAGGTCCCACCTCAACCTTCTAAACTCCAGTGAGTAGAGGTTCAGTGCTGCCAAACGCCCATCATATGCTAACCCACTCATTCCTGGAATCATTCTGGTAAACCCCCTCTGGACCCTTCAGTTGCAGCAGGACACCATATTTGTTCTTGATGTCTCATTATACTGCAAGATCAGCAAGCTTCAGACACAACAAAGCTGTTTCATAACTTGTCTTCTCTGAAAATCATTCCACATTGATTCACTGACTAAAAGTGCTTATTTGCCTACATTTCAGTAATGAGCTTGATTTTAGCAGATCAGACAGCATCTCTGGGAAGAGGAATTAAAGTGTTTAGCAACTGGGAGATCAGGTAGGTCCAGGCGGACTGAGCGAAGGTGTTCGGCGAAATGATTGGCCAGTCTACGTTTGGTCTCGCCGATGTATAAGAGTCCCCATCTAGAACAATGGATACAATAGATGAGGTTGGAACCTCTGCCTAACCTGAAAGGACTGACAGGGTTCCTGGACAGAGTCGAGGGATTTATAAGAGTCCACATCAAGAACATTTTTTCAGTATGAGTCCAATCTATTCAATCTCTCCTAAAGCGGCCTTTTCACGGGGCGAGTTGACGCAAGATGTCACCAGAGTGAAGAGGTCGTGGTCCAGCACGAGTCTCGCACGATATAACGGCAGTAGATAAAGAGTTCCCACGGTACTCGGCATTTCTGCTATTTGTGCGAGTGACTTGTCCGTTTCCCGAGCTTTCCCGTTAAATCTTGAATGAACATCGTGAACTACACGTGACACAAATGATGTAACTTTTTTTTTCACACACTATATATATCCTCCCTTGGTTGAATTGGCTCATTTGGAGACATATTTTACTGTGTATGTTGGAGACACAGATGGACTGAGCACAGTACCTCGGTCTTACTGTGTGTGGGAGAGGGGGAGAAAGAGACGTACACTCACAGAGGCAGAGTCTCTCAGCCTGTGTAAGAGGGAGGGAGAGAGAGAGAGAGGCACACACAAGGTGGATGTGAAATCTCACCTGCCTGTTTCAGTGACAGACACCCGCCGTCAGTAAATGAAGACACCCCCATCTGTCTCCCCCTCCTCTCCCTCGACTCCCCCACCTTTCTCTCCCAACTCCAGTCCCGTCCCGACCCCCTGGGAAACTGAATAGAGCAACAGTCAACTGCTGCCTGTGCACTGATATGACAATAAAGGCTACTTTACTTTACTGAGTTAAAGAGTTCCCACGGTAGACTGTAAAACTGGGACCCTGGTTCTGGACTCCCCCAACACCGGAACCCTTCTTCAGACAGCCTAATCGGAATTGAGTCTGAAGATGTGTCTCGTCCCGAAACATCAGCTTTTTTTCTCCAGAGATGCTGCTTGACTCGCGTGATAATTTTTACTCACCCTGTCCCCTCTGTCCAGCTTCCGGGTTCACCGTTCGCAGGAGTTCCCACGGTACCCGCAAGAGTTATTACGGATATCGCACTGGCCACTACGTTCATATAATGTTGCAATACTCAACCACAAGTGTACAAGTCACTCTTGGAGAAATTCAAACTTTCTTGAATTTTCTCCCGAGTGACCAAGTTACACGATGACCTGCCGTTAGCGCTACGGTGGTCCACGGTGGTCCATGAATGCCGCACTGTTATCGCACGAGGTTCCCACGATGTTAAACTCCGGTTAACTCTTGCGTCAAGTCGCCCCGTGAAAAGGCCGCTTTATAGTTAATAACCATTAATCCAGACAGCATTCATAGAAACATAGAAACATAGAAATTAGGTGCAGGAGTAGGCCATTCGGCCCTTCGAGCCTGCACCGCCATTCAATATGATCATGGCTGATCATCCAACTCAGTATCCCGTACCTGCCTTCTCTCCATACCCTCTGATCCCCTTAGACACAAGGGCCACATCTAACTCCCTCTTAAATATAGCCAATGAACTGGCCTCGACTGCCCTCTGTGGCAGGGAGTTCCAGAGATTCACCACTCTCTGTGTGAAAAAAGTTCTTCTCATCTCGGTTTTAAAGGATTTCCCCCTTATCCTTAAGCTGTGACCCCTTGTCCTGGACTTCCCTAACATCGGGAGCAATCTTCCTGCATCTAGCCTGTCCAACCCCTTAAGAATTTTGTAAGTTTCTATAAGATCCCCTCTCAATCTCCTAAATTCTAGAGAGTATAAACCAAGTCTATCCAGTCTTTCTTCATAAGACAGTCCTGACATCCCATGAATCAGTCTGGTGAACCTTCTCTGCACTCCCTCTATCGCAATAATGTCCTTCCTCAGATTTGGAGACCAAAACTGTACGCAATACTCCAGGTGTGGTCTCACCAAGACCCTGTACAACTGCAGTAGAACCTCCCTGCTCCTATACTCAAATCCTTTTGCTATGAAATTTAACATACCATTCGCTTTCTTCACTGCCTGCTGCACCTGCATGCCCACTTTCAATGACTGGTGTACCATGACACCCAGGTCTTGCTGCATCTCCCCTTTTCCTAGTCGGCCACCATTTAGATAATAGTCTGCTTTCCTGTTTTGCCACCAAAATGGATAACCTCACATTTATCCACATTATACTGCATCTGCCAAACATTTGCCCACTCACCCAGCCTATCCAAGTCACCTTGCAGTCTCCTAGCATCCTCCTCACAGCTAACACTGCCCCCCAGCTTAGTGTCATCCGCAAACTTGGAGATATTGCCTTCAATTCCCTCATCCAGGTCATTAATATATATTGTAAATAGCTGGGGTCCCAGCACTGAGCCTTGCGGTACCCCACTAGTCACTGCCTGCCATTGTGAAAAGGACCCGTTTACTCCTACTCTTTGCTTCCTGTTTGCCAGCCAGTTCTCTATCCACATCAATACTGAACCCCCAGCACCCTATCCAAAGAATCCACATCCTTTCTATAATGGAATGGCCAGATCTACACGTAATACTCCAAATATGTCCTAACCAAAATCTTATAGAGCTAGTACATCATGGCTTCCTATACCCAATGCCCCAACTAGCAAAGGCAAGCATAACATATGCCTTCTTTTGAACTTTTTCTACTTGTGTTGCCACTTTCAGAGAGCTATGATCTTGCACACCAAGTTCCCTCTGTACATTGATGCTGTTAAGGTTCTTGACATTAACTGTGTACTTTCCCCATATATCCAACCTCCCAAAGTGCAACACCTCACACCTGCTCAGATTAAACTCCATCTGCTACCTTCTGTAGCTGATCTTCATGTAGTTCAGTTTATTGTTGTCACATGTACTGAGGTATGATGAAATGCTTTTGTTTGCATGCTATCCAGTCAAAGAAAGGACTATACATGATTACAATCAAGTCGTCCACAGTATACAGATAAAGGATAAAGGGTATAATATTTAGTGCATTCATACAATTAAAGATAGTTCAAAGGTGTTCAGTGAGGTAGATGGGAGGTCAGGACTGCACTCGAGCTGATAAGAGGATCATTCAGTTGTATGGGTGACTCAGTGGTGTAGCAGTAGAGTTGCTGCTTTACAGCGCCAGAGATGCGGTTTCGATCCGTGATATGGGTGCTGTCAGTGCGGAGTTTGTACTTTCTCCCCGTGACCTGCCTGGGTTTTCTCTGGGTGTTCTGGTTTTCTCCCCCATTCAAAAGACTTACAGGTTTGTAGGTTAATTGGCTTGATAAAATTGTCAATTGTCCCTAGTGTGTGTAGGACAGTGTTGTGTGCGGGGATCATTGGTCAGCTTGGAACCAGTGTGCTGAAAGGCCTGTTTCTGCACTGAATCTCTGAACTAATCTAAACTTGACTAATAGCTGGGACGACACTGTCCCTGAATCCGAGGTATGCATTTTCAAACTTCTGTATAGGAGAGGGGAGAAGAGGGAGTGACCAGGATGAGACTGATCCTTGTTTATGCTGGGGAACTTCCAGCTGTATATTTTGACAGCCTTCCACACAATTTGCATCTCCAGTAATCTTGATGTCATTTGCAAACTTACTAACCAACCTATCTACATTTAAGTCCAAATATGTCCAAATCCAAAACATGCTGTTTCCGGTGTCAACTCCTGAATATTGACGAGACCAAGCGCAGGATCGGCGATCGTTTTGCTGAACACCTCTGCTCAGTCCGCCTTAACCTACCTGATCTCCGGGTTGTTCAGCACTTTAACTCCCCCTCCCATTCCCAATCTGACCTTTCTGTCCTTGGCCTCCTCCATTGTCAGAGTGAGGCCCAGCTCAAATTGGAGGAACAGCACCTCATATTTCGCTTGGGTTACTTACACCCCAGCGGCATGAACATTGACCTCTAACTTCAAGTCCCTCTCTCTCCATCCCCTCACCCTTCCCAGTTCTCTTCCAAGTCTTACTGTCTCCGACCACATTTTATCTCTGTATCACCCACTCCCTTGGCATCAGTCTGAAGAAGGGTCTCGACCCGAAATATCACCTATTCCTTCTCTCCAGAGATATTGCCTGTCCCGCTGAGTTATGCCAGCATTTTGTGTCTACGTTCCAAATCATTTATCTATATATCGCAAACAACAGAGGACCCAGCATAGATTGTTGTTAATCCCACTGGGCACTGCCTTCACAACAACCTTGTCTTCTGTTAGTAAGCTAGCTCTGAATCCATACAACTCAGTTACAGTGAATCACTTTGCTTTATATTTTCGAGATACAGCACGGAAACAGGTCCTTTATCTCACCAAATCCACACTGACCAGAGATCACACTGTACACTACCACTATCCTACACACTCGGGACAGTTTGCCATTTTAACAAAGCCAATTAACCTACAAACCTGCACGTCTTTGCAGAGTGGGAGGAAACTGGAGCACCCGGAGAAAACCCATGTGGTCCCACAGAGAACATACAAACTCTGGACAGACTGCATCCGTAGTCAGGATCGGACCCGGGTCTCTGGTACTGTAAGGCAGCAACTCTACCTTTGCTCCACTGTGCCGCTTGGGCAATAATATGCGATTAAACAATGTGATATTCACCCTTTAGTATTTTTTAGCTTGCAGTAACAAAGAGCAAAATACTGTTTTTAAAAAAGACCATTGTTTTTGAAAAAGCTGTGATAAAAATAACCTTGTGATTACAACTCTGAAACTCTCGAGCCCCTAACCCCCTTTATCCCAATTGCCACAATTGACTTTAAATTACAATTTTCAATATGTTTAATGGTCCTCGGAGGTGAACTGCAAAAACACCATTAGAATGAAAGGAAGAAGATTTCACTTAAAGAATGTCCATGCGGATCTGCTAGCTCATACCAAATTAATTTGAAGGAAATTCAGAGTCTAGTCGTCTACTTTTATGACACCAGGAATGAGTTGTTGGACACCATGTGGAGTCCAATGGATAGCACTGGCTTCTTCAGCACTCCGACTGGGAAATCTGACTACTGAGCCTGTGCCAGGATAACCTGGCACAACTCCAAACCACTCATTGAAGCAAAGGCAGAGAGAATTGTCAGCACAGGTTAATTTCCTTTTAGTTTGATTTAATTTAATTGACTTTCATCTACTTAATTGTTTTAATTGTGTTTTTTTGTTTTGGATATTTTTAAAATATTGGATTTTTCGTAGCGATTTTGTTTTTCGTAGCGATTTTATTTTTCTATGTGATAGCTGTTAACAATTGGTGGGGCTAGGATCTTCCAGCTGTTGGGGCAGTCATGAGGACACAGACTGCCAATTTAACTCAAGGATGCCCTGAGTTACCTTGGACCTCTCTGATCAGCTGAGACCTAACTGTGCAGCAGAATGACGTGCCCAGCTGGAAAAGGCAAGTTCTGAACAGGCACCAGAGTGCTTCTGCGACTCAAAACAACACTCTCCTCCCTACCCCTTAAAAATGTTGGCTTTGCCAGTAGTTCCCACACTGTTCGGGGAAAAGTAAATATAGACACACTGATTACCTTGCAGACATGGCTAATATCTGCACTTTTTCTTGTAATCTAGACTTAATTAAATGTTTGACTAACCAGACCCCTGGCTTACAGATACTAATCTATTATTAGAAAGGTACACATCTGTTGTCTGCATTTAAAAGCACAGACATTTTAAACGACATGTCCATGTTAAATAATCCACCAGGTGGCGCCGTCAGCGATGGCAGCCTCACCAACGGTCAGTCTGTCTTTTTGGCTTTTTTGTGATTTTTTAGTGTGTTTTTAAAAAGTACGTGTTATTGGTCTCTGGTTTGTTTTATGTGGGGGTGGGGGAGAGGGTCGGGGGAAACTTTTTCTCAGTCTCTTACCTTGCTGGAGATGCTATTGTTTTCCGGATTGTATCTCCAGCTCTGCGGCCTAACATCACGGAGCTGGCGGCCTTGCTCGAGACTGACTTTGAGCCCCACTGCGGGGCTGTGGACTTACCATCGGAGCCTGGGATCGACACTCCATCCGAGGCCTGCAGATTTCAACATCGAGGAGCTCGCAGTCACGGGTAGAGACTGGTCAGGAAGCTCCAAAGTCACAGGAGGTTCGACTAGCCCCGACCCAGGGTCCAATCGCCTGGCATGGGGGAACTGAGATCCCCGATGCGGGAGCTTGATCGTCCCTATGCGAAGGGCCTGACCGCAGGCTATGGGAGCCAAGATCGCCCCATCAACGGAAGGTTCGAGGCCCCCGACCGTGGCAGGTGCAGCGGTAGGTGCAGGAGTAGGCAATTTGGCCCTTCAAGCCAGCACCGCTATTCAATCTGATCATGGCTGATCATCCAAAATCAGTACCCCGTTCCTGCATTTTCCCCATATCCCTTGTTTCCATTAGCCCTAAGAGCTAAATCTAACTCTCTTGAAAACTAGTGAATTGGCCTCCACTGCCTTCTGTGGCAGAGAATTCCACAGATTCCTGGGTGAATAAGTTTTTTTCCTCATCCCTGTCCTAAATGGCCTAAACCTTATTCTTAAACTGTGACCCCTGGTTATGGGCTCCCCCATGTAGTGCAGCAGGATTGCACTGGGAATTTTTAGAAGTCAACTGATAATTTGTGAGGTCCGAAAATTACTGAGGTCGTTTGATTCCAAGCAGCCTTTTGAAATTAATGCAGTGGTTGGGGATGCACATTTTGAGCCACAACACCTTGGAAATCCGGAAGTGGCGGCGCTGCCTTGCAGCTGCGGCTGCCTGTAGTCTGTTTGTCTTTTCTGTTTTTTGTTTTCTCTTGTCTCGTTTTTACAGTTTATTTAGTTGTGTATGTGTGGGGGGGTGGGTGTAACATGTTTTTTGACTCTTCCTTCGGGGGGGGGATGCGACCTTTCCTTGCCGTATCCCCCGTCTCCGTCTCCGTCTGCGCTGAGGCCTATCGCGGAGCTGGTGGCCTCCAACTGCGACCGACCTCGAGGCTGCGGAGGCAGAGCCAGGACTTACCAATGCGAGGCTGGCCAACTTCGGGGCTGTGGTTGCAGTGCAACCCAACTTCCGACCCGACTTAGGAGCCTCGGAGGCTCTGCCGTGGGCCAGTGGACGACATCATCGGGAGCTCGCAGGTCACAGGTGGTGACCTGTTTTTCCGGAGCTCCCGCAACTACAGCTGTGTCCACTGGACTGGAGGGCGGCAGCTTCGGCAGCTTCGACCGCCCCGGGCCGCGGAGTATGAACCGGCCCGTTTGCGGAGCACAGATTCAGCCGCGGGACTTACTTACCATCACCCGGCGGGGTCACAACATCGGAGGCTTGGATTGCCTCAGCGCAGAGGGAGAGCAAGGAGGGAAGAGACAATGACTTTGGGACTTTAAACTGTGTTGAGTGTTTGTTATTTATTCTATGTTATGACTGCAGGCTAAACCATTTCATTGCACTGAAATGACAATAAATTGAATCCAATCCAATCCAATCCAAATGGGTAGGTAGATAGGATTGGATGACCTGGTCCAAATAAACACTTTAGTTGTATTGTAATATCTTTTCGTACAAACATATTAACTAAGAGGTCTTAGTAAAAATCAAGCCTCAACAATAATGGAATGGTAGATTTACATAGAAACATAGATACATAGACAATAGGTGCAGGAGTAGGCCATTCGGCCCTTCGAGCCAGCACCGCCATCCAATGTGATCATAGCTGATCATCCACAATCAGTACCTCTCTTTTGAATGCATCCAGTGAATTGGTCTCCACTGCCTTCTGAGGCAGAGAATTCCACAAATTCACAACTCTCTGTGTGAAAAAGCTTTTCCTCATCTCAGTTCTAAATGGTCTGCCCCTTATTCTTAACCTGTGGCCCCGGATCTGGAATCCCCCAACATCAGGAACATGTTTCCTGCATCTAGCATGTCCAATCCCTTAACAATTTTATATGATTCTATAAGATCCCCTCTCATCCATCTAATTTCCAGTTAATACAAGCCCAGTCGGTCCATTCTTTCATCATATTACAGTCCCACCATCCCGGGAATTAACCTCGTGAACCTATGCTGCACTCCCTCAATAGCAAGAATGTCCTTCCTCAAATTAGGAGACCAAAACTGCACACAATACTCCAGGTGTGGTCTCACCAGGGCCCTGTACATCTGCAGAAGGACCTCTTTGCTCCTATACTGAGCAATAGAATAGGAGAAGAAGGAGCAGTGTCAGGTGACTCTGATAGGATAAATTTAATTTTGGTTGTTTCAATAATAGAAGGTTTACTTTGGAAAAAGATAACTATGGGATTGAACGAGAAGGTAAAAGATTAAATTGTTAACATTCAAAATGTAATGTTGGGAAAAAAAGTGTTAAAACTGAAACAAAATATCAAGAAAATATTTAAATAGCAGCTAGCTAATTAACACAAAAATGGCAAGTGTATTTAGAAATAGATTTTAATGGAAGTTCACCTAGAGCCACGATATATACAACTGAATGAATGAAGTTTGTCATATCCTTTAAAGTCTTTTTATGTTTTAATGTCTTTCCAGAGGTACTATTTTTCAATGAAAGGATGCAAGGTTTTTTTCACAAATCTGTATTATGTATTGCATCAGGTAGGATTGAATAGTAAATGGCAACGAACAAAGACAATTATTGCAGGTACATCACAACTGGTAAATTTAAATTATTTCTTTTTTTTTTAATAATATTTTTATTAGAAGCATATACATATAATAACCACGATTTGCTTAGCAATTACATATATACAACGCTTCTATTTTTTATTTTTTTATTTTTTTGAAAGATTGAGCTATAGAGAGAAAAGAAATAAGAGGAACAAAAAGAAACTATAAACTAATAGAGAAGGGAAGGAAAACAAAACAAAGGAGATTACCAATAACACAATTTTGGAGATAGGTCCGTAGATTATAAAGTGTAATTATTCATCCAGTCCAGGATTCAAGTATCAGTCAAGGTTCCGTGTTGAACCAATTTACCCTTTTGGAAAATCAGTAATTGGAGGCCATATTCTAGCAAATAGTTCTGATTTGTCAATTAAGACAAGTCTAATTGTTCCCAAGTGTAAGGTCTCAGACATTTCCATAATCTACAATTTAATTGTGGGGGTTGTTGGATTTTTCCAAAATGTTAGTATTAATTTTTTCCCAATTATTATACTATAATCAAGAAAATGTCTTTGATTTATTGTAAGTTTTATACTTTGTTCTGATATTCCTAATATTATTAGTTTTGGATCAGGATCCAATTGAATTCTAATAACTTCAGAAATAATTTAAAAAATATCCGTCCAAATTGTTTTGATTTTTATGCAGTTTACAAAGGTATGAGTTAGATTAGCTTCTAAGCATTGACATTTGTCACAGATAGGCGAAATATTTGGAAACATTCTGTTTAATTTTGTTTTAGAATAGTGCAATCTATGTAGTATTTTGAATTGTATTAAAGAGTGTCTGGCATTTAACGAACATTGATGTATATATTGTAAACTTTCATCCCATATATCTTTCATTATGGGTTGAGCCAATTAATTTTCCCATGCTTGTCTGTGTAATTCCGTCGACGGGACCTCAATACCTAAAAAGATATTATAGATGTGGGATATTAATTTATCTGTATTAGGATGTTTATTCAAACATTCATCAAGGATTTCTGGATCCCTAATTCTATATTCTTGTGTATGTGATTTTACATAATCTCTAAGTTGCAAATATCTAAAAAAATTATTTGGGTTTAGGTCATAATTCTGTTGTAGCTCCTGAAATGAAAGAAAAATACCTATTCGGTTAAGGTGTCCCACCTTTTTAATTCCATGGGTTTTCCATTGTGCAAAACCTTTATCTAACCCATGGAGGATTGAACATTATCTTCACGGTGTCATCACTTGGCAGAGAACAAATGGAACTTTAAGATGTTATACTCAAGGACTAATGATAGTTGATAATGATAGTTGCGCAAGTTATCTTGCTATTGATTTAAAACCATTATTATTTAGTACTAAATACTATTAATTATTACTAACTAATACTAACAAGATATTCTTAGAATTAGTTATAAATAAGAACTGTAAATAATATCTGATTCGGGTATTTTATTTTTTAATATTTGACCAATATTTTTTAAGAGAATAAAAATTTCGTACTACAGGTGCACAACCTTTTATCCGAAAGCCTTGGGACCAGCCACTTTTCGTAATTCAGAATTTGTCGGTCTTCGGAATGGAAATTTTTTAGCATAGATTTTAATGGCTGGCTCAGTGGTAGAGTGCTCGGCTCATATCCGCAAGGTCGCGAGTTTGCGCCTTGATCCCGGCAGTAAACTCGGTCGCGAGTTTGAGTCTTCAATGTAGTTTTTTCTTGCAGAATAAATGTTTGTATGAAATGCAGTGTAGGAGAGGTGTACTGACTGTGTGGGCAGAACTTTGGAAGTGATTGCCCACCAGTCTAAAAAGCCGCTGTGTCTCCCTGTCCCTGGGATAGCAGGGGGCGATCAAACAGCACAATACCCACCTCCCCCTCCAACTCCAGAGGAATCCGCTCCCCAATGGGCCGCTATGGCGACAAGTGGCAGTTTGCCCACAGCCCGAGCTGCGCCCCCTCATCCGCCACCCCAAGAACAAGACGTACCTTGCACACCATCAGCTTCTGCCCCTACGTGTTCCTCTGGAGTTGGAGCGGGGCTGGGCTGGAGTTGCTGCTGGCTGTGGGTCTCTGGGATCTCCGTGCTTGCGGTGGGCCTGGGGATCGGTGTCCCGTTGGTCCTGACGTCTCCGGTGACTGGCACTGACCTGCTGGCATCGCCGACGTGAAGACAGTGCAAAGCCCCCGCGCCGGTGCAATGGGCGGGGAGCTGGAGAGGGGAGGGAAGGGGTCACACATGTGGCCGGGAAGCAGAGGGGTGTAGGTGGGGTGAAACTGAAGGGAGCGACAATCTACACTGTGTATCGTGAGTCTACCGTGGGAACTTTTTAACTCAGCGGGCAGGCAGCAGCATATTGTCAATTATTAACCCTCCCGCGCAATATACCCTCACATTCGCTTTTATGAATGGGGATTTAGTTCCCGTTTCTTCGAGGACCGACCGGAGGTTCCGCTGTCACCTCTGCGGGCCGCTCTTGGTGAATGTCTTCAAGGACCTTTCTTCAAGGACCGAAAAAATGTCCGCTATTCGGAGGTTTTCGTTATTTGGATCTTCGGATAAAAGGTTGTGCACCTGTACTGGATTACAAATCCTAATTTTTTATTTTTTATCCCCTCCCTTTTATAAACTGATTTTATTTAAATTTTCCTTTTTTTCAAAACACGGAACTAGTATTATTTTTTTACAAGGCTGCGGAAGTCTCTAGAGGCTTAGCCACGCTAGTGTGGCTATCACTAACTACACTTATCGTTCCCCAGCCCCGCACGGCCCAGTTTTACCTTCTCCCCAAAATCCACAAACCCGGCTCTCCCGGCAGACCCATTGTCTCTGCTTGTTCGTGCCCCACCGAACTCATCTCCACATACCTTGACTCCATACTATCCCCCTTGGTCAAATCCCTTCCCACCTATGTTCTAGACACCTCAGACACTCTCCGCCGCCTCGACGCATTCCACTCTCTAGGCCCTCACCCCCTCATCTTCACCATGGACGTCCAGTCACTCTACACCTCCATCCCCCACCAGGATGGCCTCAAAGCCCTCCGGTTCTTCCTCGACCAGAGGAGCAACCTATACCCATCCACTGACACTCTCCTCCGCCTAGCAGAGTTGGTACTCACCCTCAACAACTTTATGTTTGACTCCTCCCATTTTCTCCAAACACAAGGCGTAGCTTTGGGCATACGCATGGGCCCCAGCTACGCCTGCCTCTTTGTCGAGTACGTCGAACAAACCTTGATCAATACGTACCAGGGCCCCATCCCTGACCTCTACCTCCGTTACATTGATGACTGCTTTGGGGCCACCTCCTGCACCCACACACAACTGACTGACTTCATCCACTTCACCACCAACTTCCATCCGGCACTCAAATACACCTGGACCATTTCCAACACTTCCCTACCATTCCTTGACCTCACCATCTCCATCGCAGGGGATAGACTTCTGACCGACATACACTACAAACCCACTGACTCACATGGCTATCTGGACTACACGTCTTCCCACCCTGCCCCCTGTAAAGACTCCATCCCCTACTCCCAATTCCTCCGCCTACGCCGCATCTGCTCCCAGGATGAGACGTTCCACACCAGGGCATCTGAAATGTCCTCATTCTTCAGGGAACGGGGATTCCCCTCCTCCACCATAGATGAGGCTCGCACCAGGGTCTCTTCCATACCCCGCAACACTGCTCTCTCTCCCCATCCCCGCACTCGCAACAAGGGCAGAGTCCCCCTAGTCCTCACCTTTCACCCCACCAGCCGGCAAATACAACAAATCATCCTCCGCCATTTTCGCCACCTCCAACGTGACCCCACCACTCGCCACATCTTCCCATCTCCCCCCATGTCTGCCTTCCGCAAAGACCGCTCCCTCCGCAACTCCCTTGTCAATTCCTCCCTGCCCTCCCGTACCACCCCCTCCCCAGGCACTTTCCGTTGCAACGGCAAGAAATGCAACACCTGTCCCTTTACCTCCCCCCTCGACTCCATTCAAGGACCCAAGCAGTTGTTCCAGGTGCGACAAAGGTTCACCTTTATCTCCTCCAACCTCATCAACTGCATCCGCTGCTCTAGATGCCAGCTGATTTACATCGATGAGACTAAGCGGAGATTGGGCGATCGTTTCGCCGAACACCTCCGCTCAGTCCACAAGAACCTACCTGAACTAACGGTGGCTCAGCACTTCAACTCCCCCTCCCATTCCCAATCCGACCTCTCTGTCCTGGATCTCCTCCATTGCCAAAGTGAGCAACACCGGAAATTGGAGGAACAGCACCTCATATCCCGCCTGGGTTGCTTGCGTCCGGTTGGCATGAACGTTGAATTCTCCCAATTTTGCTAGCCCTTGCTGTCTCCTCCCCTTCCTTAACCCTCGAGCTGTCTCCTCCCATCCCCCCGCCCTCGGGCTCCTCCTCCTCCCTTTTTCCTTCCTTCTCCCCCCCACCCCCCATCAGTCTGAAGAAGGGTTTCGGCCCGAAACGTCGCCTATTTCCTTCGCTCTATAGATGCTGCTGCACCCGCTGAGTTTCTCCAGCATTTTTGTGTACCTTCGATTTTCCAGCATCTGCAGTTCCTTCTTGAACACTAACTACACTTATTGTGGTTGTAGTTTTCCTACTTTTTTGCACTCTTTTAACCATCTATCTATCTACTTTATCTTTAATCATAACTTAAATATTAAATGTAATCATAAGATTTTTTTAAGGAGATATGTTCGGGATGAAGACCGATTAAACATAAAATTCATCTATCCTGTGTTCGGGTGGCATGTCAGATTTAGAGTGTTGAACCATTTACTTTTTTTACAGACCATCCTATCCATAAGATGCAAGATGTTAATATGAAAATTGGGGGCGAAGGAATTACATTTTGTAGTTGGAATGTCAAGGGTATTAATGAACCAATCAAGAGAGGTAAAGTATTAGCACACTTAAAATCATTTAAAGTTGATAAAATGTTCCTTCAAGAAACTCATCTTAAAAATGAAGCACAACATAGATTGAAAGCAAAATAGATTGCCAAAACGTATCATTCCTCATTCTCTCATAAGTCTAGAGGGGTTGCAATTTTAATCCGTAAGGGTATACCTTTTAACCATGTATCAAGTATTGTGGATATTGATGGTAGATATATTATACTGGTGGGTGAATTATATTTTTAAAAAGTGATTTTCCTCAACGTTTATGGTCCAAATTTTGACAGCCCATTGTTTTTCAAGAAAACATTTAATACCATTCCGGAACTTACACAATACAATTTGATAATTGGTGGAGACTTAAACTGCGCATTAGACCCTTATTTAGATAGATCATCAAGACAAAGGAAAATAAAATCTAAGGCAAGTGAATTATTAAACTCATACATTAATACTGCCAATATCAAAGATGTCTGGGGAATAGAAAATCCAACTGGACGCGAATACTCATTTTATTCACCAGTACATCAATTTAAATTATTTCTACTGGTGATAATTGTATTTCTAAAAACTCTTATGCTTACACTATTTTTGTAATCTATTTCTCAGCCTGACCACAGCAAACAGAACACAAACCGATAAACCAAGCGGTGGTTGCAGCCAAACGTGATTATATTTTCAATTGCTCAATTAAGGCTTCAATTGCTCCTACTAATAACATCTAAGCAATACAACCAGCATCCGGTATAGAAAGTCTTGCAGTACTGGTCCGACTAAACAGATCAGATCCTTTGGGACTGTTTTGAGTCAGTGGACTGTTCTACATTCAAAGAATCTGTGGCTATCCTAGATGAATTTGAATTGTGTATTGTTGATGTCCCCACTACTAATATAACCATATAACCATATAGCAATTACAGCACGGAAACATCTCGGCCCTTCTCGGCCCTTCTAGTCCGTGCCGAACACTTATTCTTCCCTAGTCCCATCTACCTGCACTCAGACCATAACCCTCCATTCCTTTCCCGTCCATATACTTATGCAATTTATTTTTAAATGATAAATTCAAACCTGCCTCCACCACTTCCACTGGAAGCTCATTCCACACAGCTACCACTCTCTGAGTTAAGAAGTTCCCCCTCATGTAACCCCTAAACTTATGTCCCTTCATTCTCAAATCATGTCCTCTTGTTTGAATCTTCCCTACTCTCAATGGAAAAAGCTTATCCACATCAACTCTGTCAATACCTCTCATAATTTTAAAGACCTCTATCAAGTCCCCTCTTAACCTTCTGCGCTCCAAAGAATAAAGACCTATCTTGTTCAACCTTTCTCTGTAACATAGGTGCTGAAACCCAGGCAACATTTTACTAAATCTCCTCTGTACTCTCTCTATTTTGTTGACATCTTTCCTATAATTTGGCGACCAAAATTGTACACTACATTCCAGAATTGGCCTCACCAATGCCTTGTACCATTTTAACATTACATCCCAACTTCTATACTCAATGTTCTGATTTATAAAGGTCAGCACACCAAAAGCTTTTTTTACCACCCTATCTACATGAGATTCTACCTTCAGGGAACTATGCACAGTTATTCCTAGATCCCTCTGTTCAACTGCATTCCTCAATTTGCTACCATTTACCTAGTACGTCCTATTTTGATTTATCCTGCCAAGATGTAGCACCTCACATTTATCAGCATTAACTACATCTGCCAGCTTTCAGCCCACTCTTCCAAATGACCTAAATCTCTCTGTAGACTTTGAAAATCTACTTCATTATCCACAACACCACCTATCTTAGTATCATCTGCATACTTACCAATTTACCACACCATCATCCAGATCATTGATGTATATGACAAACAACAGTGGACCCAACACAGATCCCTGAGGCACCCCACTAGTCACTGGCCTCCAACCTGACATACAGCCATCCACCATTACTCTTTGGCATCTCCCATTCAGCCACTGTTGAATCCATCTTGCTACTACACTATTAATACCCAACAATTGAACCTTCTTAACCAACCTTCCATGTGGAACCTTGTCAAAGGACTTACAGAAGTCCATATAGACAACATCCACCGCTTTACCCTCATCAATTTCCCTAGTAACCTCTTCAAAAAATTCAAGAAGATTAGTCAAACATGACCTTCCAGGCACAAATCCATGTTGACTGTTCCTAATCAGACCCTGTTTATCCAGATGCTTATATATATTATCTCTAAGTAGCCTTTCTATTAATTTGCCCACCACTGACGTCAAACTAACAGGTCTATAATTGCTAGGTTTACTCTTAGAACCCTTTTTAAACAATGGAACAACATACGCAGTACGCCAATCGTCCGGCACCTTTCCCGTTTCTAATGACATTTGAAATATTTATTTGTCTTAGCCCCTGCTATTTCTACACTAACTTCCCTCAATGTCCTAGGGAATATCCTGACAGGACCTGGAGACATCCACTTTTATATTTTTCAAAAGTGTCAGTACTTCCTCTTCTTTGATCCTCATAGTTCCCATAGCTACCCTACTTGTTTCCCTTACCTCACATAATTCAATATCCTTCTCCTTGGGGAATACCGAAGAAAATAAATTGTTCAATATCTCCCCCATCTCTTTTGGCTCTGCAGATAGCTGTCCACTCTGACTCTCTAATGGACCAATTTTATCCCTCGTTATCCTTTTGCTATTAATATACCTGTAGAAACCCTTTGGATTTACTTTGACCTTACCTGCCAAAGCAACCTCATATCTTCTTTTAGCTTTCTAATTTCTTTCTTAAGATTCTTTTTACATTTTCTATACTCCTTAAGCACCTCATTTTCTCCATGCTGCCTATAATTATTGTAGATCTCTCTCTTTTTCCGAACCAAGTGTCCAATTTCCCTTGAAAACCATGGCTCTTTCCCATTATTACTCTTTCCTTTCAACAGAACAGGGACAGAAAGATTCTGTACTCTTAAAATGTCACCTTTAAATGTCCCCCATTTCTCTACTACATCGTTCCCATAAACAAAATGTCCCAATTCACTCCTTTTAAATCCTTTCCCATCTCCTCAAAGTTAGCCTTTCTCCAAACAAAAATCTCAACCCTTGGTCCAGTTCTGACCTTCGCCATAATTATATTGAAACTAATGGACCCGAAGTGCTCCCCAACACAGACCTCCATCACCTGACCTGTCTCATTTCCTAAAGCGGCCTTTTCACGGGGCGCGTTGACGCAAGATGTCACCAGAGTGAAGAGGTCGTGGTCCAGCACGAGTCTCGCACGATATAACGGCAGTAGATAAAGAGTTCCCACGGTACTCGGCATTTCTGCTATTTGTGCGAGTGACTTGTTCGTTTCCCGAGCTTTCCCGTTAAATCTTGAATGAACATTGTGAACTACACGTGACACAAATGATATAACTTTTTTTTTCACACACTATATATATCCTCCCTTGGTTGAATTGGCTCATTTGGAGACATATTTTACTGTGTATGTTGGAGACACAGATGGACTGAGCACAGTACCTCGGTCTTACTGTGTGTGGGAGAGGGGGAGAAAGAGACGTACACTCACAGAGGCAGAGTCTCTCAGCCTGTGTAAGAGGGAGGGAGAGAGAGAGAGAGGCACACACAAGGTGGATGTGAAATCTCACCTGCCTGTTTCAGTGACAGACACCCGCCGTCAGTAAATGAAGACACCCCCATCTGTCTCCCCCTCCTCTCCCTCGACTCCCCCACCTTTCTCTCCCAACTCCAGTCCCGTCCCGACCCCCTGGGAAACTGAATAGAGCAATAGTCAACTGCTGCCTGTGCGCTGATATGACAATAAAGGCTACTTTACTTTACTGGGTTAAAGAGTTCCCACGGTAGACTGTAAAACTGGGACCCTGGTTCTGGACTCCCCCAACACCGGAACCCTTCTTCAGACAGCCTAATCGGAATTGAGTCTGAAGATGTGTCTCGTCCCGAAACATCAGCTTTTTTTCTCCAGAGATGCTGCTCAACTCGCTGAGTTACTCCAGCTTTTTGTGTCTGTCTTCGGTTTAAACCAGCATGTGCAGTTCACTCCTTACACGGGTCTCTGCACAACATTGATTGGTAGCGTTCCGGACCCCTGGACCCGAGGACTCCGACCTGTATCTCTCAAAGAAGTACATGTGAAAAATTTCTCACGGACCATAAAAATGCGTAACCTTTCAGTAAAGTCCCTTTTAAAGTCCCTTTTAAAGATTATAGTTATTTTCTTGAATCTCATTAACATAACTCATGAATAAGTTGATGTCCATATGCGGATGCAAATCTTTATTTTTATTTATTTTTTAAATTCAATCCCACATAAGATAATTTTTACTCACCTTCTGTCCCCTCTGTCCAGCTTCCGGGTTCACCGTTCGCAGGAGTTCCCACGGTACCCGCAAGAGTTATTACGGATATCGCACTGGCCACTACGTTCATATAATGTTGCAATACTCAACCACAAGTGTACAAGTCAATCTTGGAGAAATTCAAACTTTCTTGAATTTTCTCCCGAGTGACCAAGTTACACGATGACCTGCCGTTAGCGCTACGGTGGTCCACGGTGGTCCACGAATGCCGCACTTTTATCGCACGAGGTTCCCACGATGTTAAACTCCGGTTAACTCTTGCGTCAAGTCGCCCCGTGAAAAGGCCGCTTCACAGGCAGTCCAGCACTGCCCCTTCTCTAGTAGGTGCCTCTATGTATTACTGCAAAAAACTATCCTGCACACATTTTACAAACTCCAAACCATCCAGCCCTTTTACAGAATGTGTTTCCCAGTCTATGTGTGGAAAATTGAAATTTCCCACAATCACTACCTTGTGCTTACTACTAATATCTGCTATCTCCTTACATATTTGCTCTTCCAATTCTCGCTCCCCATTAGGCGGTCTATAATACACCCCTGTAAGTGTATAGATTCTGGAGTAGTTCCTGAGGATTGGCGGGTAGCAAACGTAACCCCATTTTTAAGAAGGGAGTGAGAGAGAAAACGGGGAATTACAGACCAGTTAGTCTAACATCGGTAGTGGGGAAACTGCTAGAGTCAGTTATTAAAGATGGGATAGCAGCACATTTGGAAAGTGGTGAAATCATTGGACAAAGTCAGCATGGATTTACAAAAGGTAAATCATGTCTGACGAATCTTATAGAATTTTTCGAGGATGTAACTAGTAGCGTGGATAGGGGAGAACCAGTGGATGTGGTGTATCTGGACTTCCAGAAGGCTTTCGACAAGGTCCCACATAAGAGATTAGTATACAAACTTAAAGCACACGGCATTGGGGGTTCAGTATTGATGTGGATAGAGAACTGGCTAGCAAACAGGAAGCAAAGAGTAGGAGTAAACGGGTCCTTTTCACAATGGCAGGCAGTGACTAGTGGGGTACCGCAAGGCTCAGTGCTGGGACCCCAACTATTTACAATATATATTAATGATCTGGATGAGGGAATTGAAGGCAATATCTCCAGGTTTGCGGATGACACTAAGCTGGGGGGCAGTGTTAGCTGTGAGGAGGATGCTAGGAGACTGCAAGGTGACTTGGATAGGCTGGGTGAGTGGGCAAATGTTTGGCAGATGCAGTATAATGTGGATAAATGTGAGGTTATCCATTTTGGTGGCAAAAACAGGAAAGCAGACTATTATCTAAATGGTGGCCGACTAGGAAAAGGGGAGATGCAGCGAGACCTGGGTGTCATGGTACACCAGTCATTGAAAGTAGGCATGCAGGTGCAGCAGGCAGTGAAGAAAGCGAATGGTATGTTAGCTTTCATAGCAAAAGGATTTGAGTATAGGAGCAGGGCGGTTCTACTGCAGTTGTACAGGGTCTTGGTGAGACCACACCTGGAGTATTGCGTACAGTTTTGGTCTCCAAATCTGAGGAAGGACATTATTGCCATAGAGGGAGTGCAGAGAAGGTTCACCAGACTGATTCCTGGGATGTCAGGACTGTCTTATGAAGAAAGACTGGATAGACTTGGTTTATACTCTCTAGAATTTAGGAGGTTGAGAGGGGATCTTATAGAAACTTATAACATTCTTAAGGGGTTGGACAGGCTAGATGCAGGAAGATTGCTCCCGATGTTGGGGAAGTCCAGGACAAGGGGTCACAGCTTAAGGATAAGGGGGAAATCCTTTAAAACCGAGATGAGAAGAACTTTTTTCACACAGAGAGTGGTGAATCTCTGGAACTCTCTGCCACAGAAGGTAGTCGAGGCCAGTTCATTGGCTATATTTAAGAGGGAGTTAGATGTGGCCCTTGTGGCTAAGGGGATCAGAGGGTATGGAGAGAAGGCAGGCACGGGATACTGAGTTGGATAATCAGCCATGATCATATTGAATGGTGGTGCAGGCTCGAAGGGCCGAATGGCCTACTCCTGCACCTAATTTCTATGTTTCTATGTTTCTAAGTGTTGCTACACCTTTCCCATTGCCCAGTTCCACCCAAATAACCTCCCTAGACGAGCCCTCTAATCTATCCTGCCAAAGCACTGCTGTGATTTCTTCCCTGACAAGCAGTGCAACACCTCCACCTCTTGCCCCTCCAATTCTATCACACCTGAAGCAACGAAATCCTGGAATTTTTAGTTTCCAATCACAGCCATCCTGCAACCATGTTTCACTGATCGCCACAACATCATACTTCCAGGTGTCAATCCAGGCTCTAAGCTCATCCACCTTTCTTACAATGCTCCTAGCATTAAAATATACATATTTAAGAAACCCACCACCTCTTTTTCTTTGTTTATTATCTTTTTCTTCTTTCTCCCGTACATGTTGGGTCTGAGTGCTTCCCTTCTCCGCCTCCTGCCTCGCACACTGTCTACTAGCTTTTTCTATTTGGGTCCCTCCCCCACAACCGTTCTAGTTTAAAGTCTCCCCAGTAGCCTTTGCAAATCTCCCCGCCAGGATATTTGTTTCCCTCGGGTTCAAGTGCAACCCGTCTTTTTTGTACAGGTCACACCGTCCCCAAAAGAGGTCCCAATGATCCAGAAACTTGAATCTCTGCCCTCTGCACCAGTCCCTCAGCCACGCATTTATCCTCCACCTCACTCCATTCCCACTTCTTTTTGGTTTCATTTTGTTTATATGTTTGTAATTTGCTTGTTTTAATCTGTAAGGTGTCCTTGAGAGTCCTGAAAGGTGCCCATAAATAAAATGTATTATTATTATTATTATTATTATTATTATTATTATTATTATTATTATTATTATTATTATTATTATTATTATTATTATTATTATTATTATTAACCTAGATGAATATGCTATTGCTGTCATGGACTTCATCACCAAGTAAGTACAGGTCCACCACAGGTTTACCAGCACCTTTGGTTCCAGATCCATTTTTCCAGACCAACAGAGGTCATGGCCTCCAAGAGGAGTCCAACGGTACCAGAACGGTCCACCAAGGCTGCCTAGATTGCCGAGACCCCAGCTCGCAAAGTCAGCCCTAGAGGTTGTCTATGGGAACAGATCTGTCGGCTCTGGCCAGGCCAGAGTTCCAGTACCCCGGCTGCAGGGCACAAATTCGATCCGCCAATTGCCTGGGAAGTCAGCTATGGGAACCAATTCACCAGTTCTGGTCAGGCAGGAGTTACAGAGCCCTGGCTACAGGGGGCAAATTTGAGCCACCAATCAGGGCAGAAGTCCCGATGAGGTCACGATCGGCACCTCACGCGTCCAAGGTGCCACATTTTCAGGGGGACATCCAGGGGAGATTTCAAGTCTGCTCACAAAAATTTGTCTGGACAAAAAGTTGCTGAAAATCTGTGGTGGACCTGTATATAAAGGACTGTGTATGAAAGAAGATGATATGTGTATTCCCCAACCAAAAACCATGTGACAATAATAAATCTAAATCTAAACTTAAACCTAAACCATTCCTTAGCTTGATGGGTCTGAAGAAGGGTCCTGACCTGAATCATCACCTAGCCATGTTATAGAGTCATAGAGTCAGAGTCATACAGCATGGAAACAGGCCCTTCGGCCCAACTTGCCCACACCGACCAACATGCCCCATCTACACTGGTCCCACCTGCCCGCGTTTGGCTCATAGCCCTCCAAACCTGTCCTATCCATGTAACTGTTTAATTGTTTCTTAAATGTTGCAATAGTCCCTGCCTCAACTACCCCCTCTGACAGCTTATACCATACACCCACCACCCTTTGTGTTCTCCAGAGGTACTGCCTGACCCGCTGTGTTACTTCAGCACTTAGTGTTTTTTGCTCAAGATTCCAGCATCTGCAGTTCCTGAATCCAGATTATATTCTGCTTGTACTGAGCTACACATACATCAGATCAAATGTAGGGGACAAATAAATTCTGATCTATGTCTTGCCAGCTGGAACATCTGATTGTAATTTACAAATAAATAAGGAAGAAGGGGTTTATAGAAAGTATATTATTTTTCATAATGAGCCCATGGGATAAGGAAGTAGAAACATCTGGAATGTGTTTTCAGAATTTCTTATTCAAAGGGCTTTCCAGAAGTAGGCTGCTTCAGTAACTGTCATGTTTTAGACAACAGTGTTCTCCATTTTCTTTCAGTGAAAGTTGAAATGGAATCACCTCAGGCATAACGTTGCCAAGCATTTCCTACTGTCAAAATTCTATTCCTATTTGTCCTTTGTAGTCAATTGTTATGTTATATGTCTAGAATATCTCAACGCAGAGTTGAGTTTTTTTCTCCTATATAAACTTCTGGTTCGCCATCCATCATCGCATACAGTATTTTTTCATTCATTCTTCAAAGGAAATTCTGATTGTCCCATAATATAGTTCACTCTTTAGGATGATTTGGAACTGAGATGTTGGCAGAATTGGCAGGGCAGCAGAGTTGACAGAGCTGCCCTCTCACTGAACCAGAAACCTGAGTTCAACTCTGGCCTCAGATGCTATCTGTGTGCAATTTGCTTGTTCTCCCTGTGACCATATGTGTTTCCCAAAGACATGCCTGGTTGCAGGTTAATTGACCTCTGTAAGTTGCCCCTATTGTATATGGAGTGGATGAAGAAGTGGAATAACAGAGGAAGAAAGATAAAGCAATGAAATGTGAAACCAGAGGTGGGATATACGTGGAAGGTGAATGGGTGCAGGCGGGTGGGACAGTGGTAGAAATAGGTACCTTGTTGGAAAGAATACACAGAAGATTTGTGAATATATGTACATATGGAAACATATGTTTGTGTAAATTTTTTATTGTGGTTGTGTTCATTATTACTGTACCGCTGCTGGCAACCCAAATACCACCGACCTTGGTTGTGTGGCAATTAAATTATTTCAAATTATTTCAATACAGAATAGTGAAAGGCTCCACTTGGCCCATTTGGTCTACTCTGCCATTCAATCATGGCTGATCTATCTCTCTCTCCTAACCCCATTCTCCTATCTTCTCCCCATAACATCTGACACTTGTAGTAATCAAGAATCTATTTATCTCTGCCTTAAAAATATCCACTGACTCTGCCTCCACAGTCATCTATGGCAAAGAATTCCACAGATTCACCATACTCCGACTAAAGAAATTTCTCCTAATCTTTCTAAAAGAAGTTCCTTAAATTCTGAGGCTATGACCTCTAGTCCTAGACTCTCCCACTAGTGGAAACATCTTCTCCACATCCACTCTATCCAAGCCTTTCACTATTCTGTATGTTTCAATGAGGTCCCCCCTCATTCTTCTAAACTTCAGTAAGTACAGGACCAGTGCCGACAAACGCTCATCATAAGTTAACCTACTCATTCCTGTATTTGTAAGATCAGCCAAGATTAAATGGTGGAGTAGAATTGATGGGCCGAATGGCCTAATTCTGCTCCTATCATTATGATCTTATCACTCTCCCTGTAAACAACTACAGTACGATTCCTCTTTACCCATCCTTTGGTGAGACAATTATGTCCTTTGGTGAGACAAGGTTATGCTTTCTCAGTTTATCTGGATTTTGTTTGTTAACTGAAGGTCAAATAGCTAAGTAAAGACGATTGTTCAAGTATGGTGTAACCCGCAAGAACTCATAGATGAACAAATGCATGTTGAGGGATCTGTCTGAAAATTAAGACACAGAAATAAGATGGGTTTGTTCCAGTTATGTTTGTCTGAGTCGTTTGAGTAAATCAATGATTCTGTTGATTAATATCTCTGGTGACTTGCCTCCGTTAAAAGACCTTTGGCTAACTTGACAACTGGAATACATGCTCGCCAGATTATTATTTGGAATCACGATTTGTATTTTTGTATTTATTTTGTTAAAGTTAACCATTTCTTGGTTATTATTGCTGCAAAGCCCCATACAGTTGACTTACTAAAATTAGTTTATTTTTCCAAAATTGGAAAGTCAGCTGTGTGTATAGTAGAGGGATTTGTTTTCAAGGATGTCAAGGGCCTGTCCCATTTAGGCGACTTTTTAGGCAAGTGCAGGAGACTCTGTGCTCGCCCTATGATCTCCACATGGTCACCACATCTTCGCTGGTGGTCTCTGGTGAGTCTCCTTCATGGTCGCGAGGAGTTCCACATTCTGGAAACAAGTTGAAAAATTTCCGGCGTCCATAAATTGGCCGCCATGGAGAAAATCGGTAATCCTGTAGTCGTAGGTGCAATTGTAGTGGGGTTGCCGTGTAGTTATAGGTAGTCGAGGTAGTCGTAGGTAGTTTTAGTTAATCACCTTTGCTGACTCATTGGCTCATTGGGGGAAAAAAACATAAGCACGAGTTTTCAGAACCAAGGATAACCGACCAGTAATGTTAAATGTCCGCTGAACATCACAGCTGTGTATCTCTGGCACAGCCAGAGGGCTTATTAAAAGTTGTCTGGCTTCTTTATAGTAGAGGGAGTACAGAGAAGGTTCACCAGACTGATTCCTGGGATGTCAAGAATTTCATATGAAGAAAGACTGGATAAACTCGGCTTGTACTCGCTAAAAGTTAGATTGAGGGGGGATCTTATAGAAACTTACAACATTCTTAAGGGGTTGGACAGGCTAGATGCAGGAAGATTGTTCCCGATGTTGGGGAAGTCCAGAACAAGGGGTCACAGTTTAAGGATAAGGGGGAAATCTTTTAGGACCGAGATGAGAAAAACATTTTTCACACAGAGAGTGGTGAATCTCTGGAATTCTCTGCCACAGAAGGTAGTTGAGGCCAGTTCATTGGCTATATTTAAGAGGGAGTTAGATGTGGCCCTTGTGGCTAAAGGTATCAGGGGGTATGGAGAGAAGGCAGGTACAGGATACTGAGTTGGATGATCAGCCATGATCATATTGAATGGCGGTGCAGGCTCGAAGGGCCGAATGGCCTACTCCTGCACCTATTTTCTATGTTTCTATGTTTCTATGTTTCTAACTCAGCAATGCAATGCTCTGGAGCACCTCTTGCACCTGTTTTCTAATTGCGTTTTCACTAATCTTATTTTTTCACAGTCTTTATTTTCAGTGTCTTGTGGAATTTATCCATGTTTTTGGGTGTTTGAGTCTATACACCTGGAATACTGCTGTAAGGAAGAAGCTTTTCTTGCACCTGTACCTCACAATATACTTGTGCATATTCAGACTGACTTAAATGAAGCTTCAAATTATATGTGGATAAATATATGGTGTGGCATGGTGGTGCAACGGTAGAGTTGCTGCCTCACAGCGCTAGAGTCCCGGGTTCGATCCTGACTACGATCCAGAGTTTGCACGTTCTCCCCATGATCCACGTGGGTTTTCTCCAGGTGCTCCGGTGTTTTTCCCAAACTCCAAAGACGTACAGGTTTGTAGGTTAATTGGCATGGTATAATTGTAAATTGTCCCTAGTGTGTGGAGATTAGTGTTCATGTATGGGGATCGCCAGTCAGTGTAGACTCATTGGGCTGAAAGGCCTGTTCCTGCGCTGTATCTCTAAACTAAACTGCTTAAAGGCAAGCATTTTAATCTGCTCTTCATTTAGTAGATATTAGGAATGAGCATGAAGGCTGTTACATAAATCTGAGTTAATTCTTAAGGTCAAGTTTGAATCATGTCATAAGTAATAGGAGTAGAATTAGGCCATTTGGCCCATCAAGTCCATTCTGCCGTTCAATCATGGCTGATCTAATCATCTCATCTTGGCATAATTTAGGGATAAATTTCCCTTTCAGTAAACAATGGTCTACATGTTATCATCAGCCATCCAATGTGACAACACAGCAGTGTATTCGGAGGCAAGATCATTCCTCCTCCTTGGCTCTTCCCTTCTCCTGTCAGCCAAGATGTGTGGAGGAATGTAGGATACAGATCCCATTGCAGTAAACTTAGAGGCTTCAGATTTCATAATGTCCTCCTGATCTCTTCCCACAGTCCGATGATATAAATTCTCATAACCAAAATTTTGAAGAAAGTTATTTTTGCCTGTTGAAATATTTGTCAGGAGTCTTCTTTTTTTCCTCAATAGTGTAATCTCAGATGCAAGTGTATGCAAAAAGAAATATCTAAAAACTGCCACGTCCACACTAATCACTAGAGCTGTAACTTGGGCTTAGTGGCATGGCTTGACTTCTGATGGAAACAAGACTGAAGCACATAAATGAAAACAGAGTAGATTTATTTTTTCCCAGTAGAGCTTCAATTATAATAAAGTAAATTGTACTTAAATGCAGATCATGCCTATTAACACATCAAAGTCTCTTCTTCAGACAGTAAAACTTGGCACTGCATTTTGGGAACCAGTAAACATATGTTATACCATGCATCTAGTTTAAATGTTGATTGCTACTGCATTAGTACTGGCAGAGCCAGTAATTTTTGGTCTGTCATTTCTTGATTATCGAAGATAACATGGTGACTTAATTAAGATGATTAAAATGGTTAAAGAATTAAATAAAGTTGATGCAGATAAATTGTTTCGTCTGGTAGGACTTACAGAACAAGTTAGAACTAACCAACCATTTTATATATTCTTTGAGTGCAACCTCCTTTGGTGGATAGACGCCAGATGCTGGAGTAACTCAGTGGGACAGGCAGCATCTCTGGTGAGAAGGGTGATGTTTTGGGTTGAGACCCTTCTATAGACTGATGAAGGTGAACTCCTTTGGTGGACTGGGTGCGTGAAGATACCACGTGTACTGATGAGTTGACGTAAAATATGTCAATTTTCCCATTTGTCTAAGATGTTGACTGTGGTATTGAATCTGGTGATCTCGATTTAGCCTTCCCCACAAAGGTGAAATGAAGTGCAGATTAGGCAACCTCTTTACCAAGCACCTGTGTTCTGTCTACAATGGCCATCTGGACCTCTCAGGTGGAGCTCCGTTTTAACTACTTATTATTCCCACATCGACCTGTCCATCCTCACTCAGCCTGCTCGACTGCCAGGGTAAGGCCAGATGTAAATTAGAAGAACAGCACTTCATATTCCACCTGGATAGTCCACCACTCAGTGGCTTGAACATTGAATTCTCCATTTTCGGTTATCCCCTTTCCCCCTGGATCTCTTTCTATCTCCTTCTGATTAACGTCTGGTTACACGTGCAGTCCTTTCCATTGCCACCCAGACCCCTATCACTCAGTTTCTTTCCCATTCCCCTGACAATCCGATCTGCCCACCATGCACCCATTCCTCCCGATGGGTCAACTATTTAGTTTAGTTTAGTTTAGATATACAGTGTGGAAACTGGCCCTTCGGCTCACCGACCAGCGATCCCCACACACTAAACACTATCCTACACACACTAGGGACAATTTGTAATTTTAGAAGAAACTGGAGTACCCGGAGGAAGCCCATGCAGGTCACGGGGAGAACATACAAACTCCGTACAGACAGCACCCGAAGTCAGGATCTAACCTGTAAGGTAAACATAGAAACATAGAAACATAGAAATTAGGTGCAGGAGTAGGCCATTCGGCCCTTCGAGCCTGCACCGCCATTCAATATGATCATGGCTGATCATCCAACTCAGTATCCCGTACCTGCCTTCTCTCCATACCCTCTGACCCCCTTAGCCACAAGGGCCACATCTAACTCCCTCTTAAATATAGCCAATGAACTGGCCTCGACTACCCTCTGTGGCAGGGAGTTCCAGAGATTCACCACTCTCTGTGTGAAAGAAGTTCTTCTCATCTCGGTTTTAAAGGATTTCCCCCTTATCCTTAAGCTGTGACCCCTTGTCCTGGACTTCCCCAACATCGGGAGCAATCTTCCTGCATCTAGCCTGTCCAACCCCTTAAGAATTTTGTAAGTTTCTATAAGATCCCCTCTCAATCTCCTAAATTCTAGAGAGTATAAACCAAGTCTATCCAGTCTTTCTTCATAAGACAGTCCTGACATCCCAGGAATCAGTCTGGTGAACCTTCTCTGCACTCCCTCTATGGCAATAATGTCCTTCCTCAGATTTTGGAGACCAAAACTGTACGTAACAATTCTACCGCTGCACCACCGTGCTGCCCCCAACACTGTTGTTCCCTCCCACACTGTTCCCATCTGCCTATCATCCCTCCCTTATTTGGTTCCACTCTTCCTTTCTTATCAGATTCAATAATCTGCAGCCCTTTGTTATCTTCCATCACCTCTCAGCCTCAGTCACTTTCCCCATCCTTTATTTCCCACCTAACCACATCTCCCAATCAACCTCTCCTCACTTGGTTCCGCTTATTGCTTGCCAACATTTGCCACATCCTTTCCCTTCAACTCGTTATACCAGCCATTTCCCCTTTACTCCTTCAGTCTCATCAAGAATCTCTCACTTGATACATAGACTGTCCATTTACCTCCACAGATGCTGGCTGACCCACTGAGTTTCTACAGCAGTTTTCTTGCACCATATTCCAACATCTGCCTACTCCAGTATCTCCATGTTGACTGGGGAATTTTGGCAAAAGCATTGAGTCCGTATTTAACAATTAAATTATGATGTGCAAGCATAAAGTACCAGTAAAGTGTGGAGCACAAGAAATCAAGAATTCAGCATAATTCAGAAAATCATTCCAGATATCCTCAATCACTTCAACCACAAGATGGAGCTATTGTCTACCATTTGTTTCAATGCTTGTGGAAAATTTCCCTTTGTTTTTTTGGTTACTTTTATGCCCCTGTCCCACTTAGGAAACCTGAACGGAAACCTCTGGAGACTTTGCGCCCCACCCAAGGTTTCCGTGCAGTTCCCGGAGGTTGCAGGTGGTTGCCGGAGGTTGCAGGTAGTGGAAGCAGGTAGGGTGACTGACAAAAACCTCCGGGAACCTCCGGGAACCGCACGGAAACCTTGGGTGGGGCGCAAAGTCTCCAGAGGTTTCCATTCAAGTTTCCTAAGTGGGACAGGGGCATTAATCAAATGCTGTGTTGAAGTCAGAGAGGAGCAGGAGGTCAGATCCGCAGGGCTACAAAAATGATTGCGGATGCGGGAATTGGAGGCAATGGGCCAGATCAAGCACTATATGGTTTGTTGAAAGCACTGTGCATCATCCAGCAGAAACAAAGTTACCTCAGCACTTGTGGCATCTACCACTTGTTTCCGTGCACCACACAATCCAGTTTTATGGAGAGATAAAATATTAAATAAACTTGAGAAACGTATGCCAAACCTGAATTTTCTTTTAATTCTGGTGTCCTCCATGGGTTTGAAGAGTAATTATCAAAACATAGAAACATAGAAAATAGGTGCAGGAGTAGGCCATTCGGCCCTTCGAGCCTGCACCGCCATTCAATATGATCATGGCTGATCATCCAACTCAGTATCCTGTACCTGCCTTCTCTCCATACCCCCTGATCCCTTTAGCCACAAGAGCCACATCTAACTCTTAAATATAGCCAATGAACTGGCCTCAACTACCTTCTGTGGTAGAGAATTCCAGAGATTCATCACTCTCTGTGTGAAAAATGTTTTTCTCATCTCGGTCCTAAAAGATTTCACCCTTGTCTTGAAACTGTTCTGGACTTCCCCAACATCGGGAACAATCTTCCTGCATCTAGCCTGTCCAACCCCTTAAGAATTTTGTAAGTTTCTATAAGATCCCCCCTCAATCTTCTAAATTCATGCGAGTACAAAACAACAGGAAGCAACTGAAATATTGAAATCTATATTACTAAATCTCTGATCTTGACCGCTTTTGGCCTACTGTGCTGCGATTTCTGACAGAACGCCGCCACCTACGGCCGTTATTTTTGGCCACCTCACACAGAGCCCCCCTCCGCCTTACGGGTGCGGAGGATTTTTCCCATCGATGACAAATCAGAGAGATATTAATGTTTTTTAAAAATTCACCATTCTCTCTGCTGCCCTTGCTGGAGGGAGGGGGAGGGACTATAAAACCAGGAAGTGGTATGCCTCACTCACTCTCTGCAAGATGGATGAAGCCAAGGGTCACGTCTCTCTGAGCTCTGAATAACACTGAACAAATGTCTACACAACTGTGAGTACCATTAATGTGGTTTGAAAATGAAAATATGGTTTGTTTGAGGTATTAAGGCACTGCCTGCAAATGATTGTTTGGATGCTTTGGCTTGAAGTTGAAAGGCACTACTTACTGCAAATGGTGGCATGAAGTTGAAAGGCACTACTTACTGCAAATGGTGGCATGGATGCTTTGGCTTGAAGTTGAAATGCACTATTTACTGCAAATGGTGGCTTGGGAGCTTTGCTTTAAAGTTCAAAATGCACTACTTACTGCAAATGGTGGCATGGGTGCTTTGGCTTGAAGTTGAAATGCACTATTTACTGCAAATGGTGGCTTGGGAGCTTTGGTTTAAAGTTCAAAATGCACTACTTACTGCAAATGGTGGCTTGGGAGCTTTGGCTTGAAGTTTAAAAAAATCACCATTCTCTCTGCTGCACCTGCTGGAGGGAGGGGGAGGGACTATAAAACCAGGAAGTGGTGTGCCTCACTCACTCTCTACAAGATGAATGCAGCCAAGGGTCACGTCTCCCTGAGCTCTGAATAACACTGAAGAAATGTCTACACAACTGAGTACCCTTAATGTGGTTTGAAAAGGAAAATATGGTTTGTTTGAAGTAAAAAGGCACTGCCTGCAAATGGTTGTCTGGATGCTTTGGCTTGAAGTTGAAAGGCACTACTTACTGCAAATGGTGGCATGAGGTTGAAAGGCACTACTTACTGCAAATGGTGGCATGAAGTTGAAAGGCACTACTTACTGCAAATGGTGGCTTGGGAGCTTTGGTTTATAGTTGCATTACTTACCGCAAATGGTGGCTTGGGAGCTTTGCTTGAAGTTGAAAGGCACTACTTACTGCACATGGTGGCTTGGGTGCTTTGGCTTGAAGTTGAAAGGCACTACTTGCTGCAAATGGTGGCTTGGGTGCTTTGGCTTGAAGTTGAAAGGCACTGCTTACTGCAAATGGTGGCTTGGGTGCTTTGGCTTGAAGTTGAAAGCACTGCTTACTGCAAATGGTGGCTTGGGTGTTTTGCTTGAAGTTGAAAGGCACTACTTACTGCACATGGTGGCTTGGGTGCTTTGGCTTGAAGTTGAAAGGCACTACTTACTGCAAATGGTGGCTTGGATGCTTTGGCTTGAAATTGAAAGGCATTACTTACCGCAAATGGTAGATTGGGTGCTTTGGCTTGAAGTTGAAAGGCACTACTTACTGCAAATGGTGGCATGAGGTTGAAAGTCACTACTTACTGCAAATGGTGGCTTGGGTGCTTACTGCAAATGGTGGCGGTGGATTTGGCTTGAAGTTGAAAGGCACTTCTTACTGAAAACGGTGGCTTGGGTACTTTGGCATGAAGTTGAAAGGCACTACTTACTGCAATTGGTGGCTTGGGTGCTTTGGCCTGAAGTTGAAGCAGTATTTACTGCAAATGGTGACTTGGGAGCTTTGGTTTAAAGTTGAAAGGAACTACTTACTGAAAATGGTGGCTTGGGTGTTTTGACTTGAAGTCGAAAGGCACAACTTACTGCAAATGGTGGCTTGGGAGCTTTGGCTTGAAGTTGAAAGGCACTACTTACTGCAAATTGTGGCTTGCGTGTTTTGGCTTGAAGTTGAAAGGCACTACTTACTGCAAATGGTGCCTTGGGAGCTTTGGCTTGAAGTTTAAAAAAATCACCATTCTCTCTGCTGCCCCTGCTGGAAGGAAGGGAGGGATTATAAAACCAGGAAGTGGTGTGCCTCACTCGCTCTCTGCAAGATGGATGAAGCCAAGGCTCACGTCTCTGAGCTCTGAATAACACTGAACAAATGTCTACGCAACTGTGAGTACCCTTATTGTGGTTTGAAAATGAAAATATGGTTTGTTTGAAGTAAAAAGGCACTGCCTGCAAATGGTTGTTTGGGTGCTTTGGCTTGAAGTTGAAAGGCATTACTTACTGCAAATGGTGGCTTGGGTGCTTTGGCTTGAAGTTGAAAGGCACTACTTACTGCAAATGGCAGCTTGGGTGATTTGGCTTGAAGTTAAAAGGCACTACTTACTTCCTGTTTGCACAGTATATTGATTTTAGATAAAACGCTACACTTGCGGCTGTGATTTTTGGCCATCTTACTCAGTCCCCCCTCCGCTGAGCAGGTGCAGAGAATTCTTCCCATCAATGAAAAATAAAAGTGTTATTAGTGTTTAATAAATGTTGAGAATCTCTCTCCTGTCAATCACGCCCTGAAAGCCACACCTTTTCCGGTGGGAGGGGGAGGGGTTATAAAACCCGGAAGTGTGGGTGTGGCTCAGTCTCTGCATGATGGGGGAGGGAGAGATCATGACTCTGTCTGAGCTGTGAATCAACTGAACACACTGAATGTCTACTGAACTGTGAGTTTGGTGTTATGTGTGGTTTTATGGTGGTTTCACCCTGCTTGAAATGGTATGAAGCTGCATTTGAATTTGGTGGCCTTGGACCCTGCTTGAAGTGGAATAAAACTGCACTGAATTTGGTGGCCTTGCACCCTGCTGAAAGTGGTATGAAACTGCACTTGTATTTGGTGGCCTTGGATCCAGCTTGAAGTGGTATGAAACTGCACTTGAATTTGGTGGCCTTGCACCTTGCTTGAAGTGGTTGGAAACTGCACTTGAATTTGGTGGCCTTGCACCCTGCTCATAGTGGTAAGAAACTGCACTTGAATTTGGTGGCCTTGAACTCTGCTTGAAATGGTAGGAACATGGATTTGAATTTGGTGGACTTGCACCCTGCTTGAAATAGTAGGAACATGGATTTGAATTTGGTGGACTTGCACCCTGCTTGAAATAGAATTTCAAGGAATAGTCATGAGTCAACTGCCAGCCCACCAGCCGTGAGTGAGCTGCCAGCAGATCAGGCTTGAGGGACTGAGCTCCCACCCCAAGAACCCATACCAGCACTCCAGAAACCCCCCCCCCCCCCCACTGGCCACCAATATTGGAATTGGTGGAGAGGTGGAATATTGCGTCGGGGGACCAGCCCTCCCGTGTGAACATGGGACCCAACGGGTCCCACTTAGTCTAGTACCATCTAAAGATCTCTGAATCAAAGTCATTAAATGATTAAGACAAGAGGGAACGAACAAGAGAATAAAATGCTGATTCCAAGAGTCAGTGTAGTTGCTGCTGAATGAAAAATATTCGTCATTGAGTCATACAGCGTGAAATAGGCCCTTCAGCCCAACTTGCCCATGTTGAATAAGATGCCCCATCTACACTGGTCCCACCTGCCTGCATTTGGCACATATCCTCTTAAACTTTCCTATCCATGTACCTATCTAAAGGTTTCTTAAAAGTTGCAATAGTATCTGCCTCAACTACCTCCTCTGGCAGTTTATTCCATATGCCCACCGCCCTTTGTGTAAAACAGTTGCCCCTCGGGTACGTATTAAATCTCCCCCTAATAAATGTTCTGAAGAAAAGTCCCAATGCAAAATGTGTCTGAACATTTCCCTCCATAGATGCTGCCTGATCTGTTGAATTCTTCTAGCACTTTGTTTTTTCTCAAGCTTCCAGCATCTGCAGTTCCATATGTTCCCTACACAATGTTCTTGTTCATTGTAATGCACCAAAGCTGTTCCGCTATCCTGAAATCATCAGTATACAATGATTGAATCATCAGCATACAATGTTTCAGCAGTTTTGTCACACCATCTGGAGAATAGAGATACAAGACAAAATGGTTTTACAGCAAGGTCTATTGTCTATTGTCTTATTCCAAGGCACAGCAAAGTTACGCACAACTGGACAAAGGAGATCCACAAAGTTCTACATGCATCCATGTGGCTGAAACTTTACAATCTGCACACATTATAAGGCACCCAAGAGTATTATTGGTAAATCTATAGGGTTATTTCTAATAGCCTGAGTTGAAATGCTAAGTTTGGCATCAATGCGAGCATACCTGAAGTACACGAATAAACAGTACGCATGCAATCTGAATCAGTTGGCAACTCCTACAACTTCACATGAGAGAAGCCAACACTGCCACTCATGGCTGATCCACCATTTATCAAGATCATAGCTGACCTGATCGTAACCACAAATCAACAGCCCATCTCTCCCGTGATAACTTGCACCTCTATCTTATGAAGAATCTATTTACATCTAACTTTAAAATATTCAAAGATTCTGTTTCAATTTTAATTTAGTTTAGAGATACAGCGCGGACACAAGCCCTTTAGACAACCAGCGATCCCCGCACACCAACACTATGCTGCACACACATGAGACAATTTACAATTTTACCCAAGGCGATTAGCCTACAAACCTGTACGTCTTTGGTGTGCAGGAGGAAACTGCTGATCCCAAAGAAAACCCATGCAGGTCACGGGAGAACGTACAAGCTCCATACAGCCAACACCCATAGTCTCTGGCACTGCAAGGCAGCAACTCTACCGCTGTGCCACTGCGCCACCCCTTTGAGGAAGAGAGTTCTAAAAAAATAATTGGAAGGAAAAAAATCCATAGCACTTTCTCTCAAATGGATTGGTATTAGTTTATTATTATTGTTATGAACCAAGATACAGTGAAGAGTTTTGTTTGCAGGCTATCCAGTCAAATTGTACGAGATGCGAGTACACTCAACTCATACACAATACAACAGATAGTGCAAAGAGAAAAAAATACTAGAGTGCAGCATGTAGTGCGACCGCATTATCACGTTACAGTCACAAAAGGAAGCCTAAGGTCTGCAATAGGTAGATTGGAAGATCCTCCCATTAATTACACACCAGCTTATGGGAAGACTTTTCAGCAAACTGAGACCTGTAGTTAGAGGGATATTGGATGAGTTTTGGGAAACATGGACAGTATCAGTCACAAATCAGTCCACCACCAATCCAAAAACAATATTACAGAAAAAGTTACAAGCTAAGTTGTCAGACTCACGTTTTTTTTTGGAGACTGTTTTTGTAGGGTGGCACGGCGGGAGAGTTGCTGCCTTACAGCGCCAGAGATCCGGGATCAATCCAGAATATGGTTGTTGTCGGTTTGTGCGTTCTCCCCATGACCTGCGTGGATTTTCTCTGAGATCTTCAGTTTGCTCACACACTCCAAAGACATACAGGTTTGTAGGTTAATGGCTTGGTATGAATGCAAATTGTCCCTAGTGTGTAAGATATTGTTAATGTTCGGGGATCGCTGGTCAGTGCGGACTCGGAGTGCTGAAGGGCCTGTTTCCGCTTTGTATCTCAAAACTAAACTACATCTAGAGTTAATTCCCAGAACAAAGAACACTTCTTTTGAAGCAGCTGTGTGAAGAGAACACATGTGTCACTCATATGTTCATAGGTTCTAAGAGCAGAATTAGCCAAGCGGCCCATCAAGTCTACTCCGTCATTGACTCACCCATGACTGATATGTCTCTCCCTCCTAACCACATTCTCTTGCCTTGTCCCCATAACCCCTGACAACTGTACTAATCTGTTAATCTCCACCTTAAAAATATCCATTGATTTAGCCTCCACAGATATCTGTGGTAAACAATTCCACATATTCATCACCCACTGACTAAAGAAATTCCTCCTCGTCTCCTTTCTAAAGGTACGTCCTTTTATTCTGAGGCTATGACCTCTGGTCCTAGACTCTCCCAATAGTGGAAACATCCTCTCCACATTCACTCTTTCACTATTCTGTAAGTTTCAATGAGGTCCCCCCTCATCCTTCTAAACTCTAACGGGTTCAGGCTCAGTGCCGTCAAATGCTCATCATATGTTAACCTAATTATTCCTGGAATCATTCTCACATACCTCCTCTGGACTCTCCAATGCCAACTTCCCCAGATATGAGGCCCAAAACTACTCACAATACTCCAAATGTGGTCTGAGTAGTGCCTTATAAAGCCACAGCATTACATCCCTGTTTTTATATTTGAGTACTCTCAAAATAAATGTTAGCATTGCATTTGCTTTCCTTACTACCAATTCGACTTACAAATTAACTTTTTGGAAATCCTGTACCAACACTCCCAAATCCCTTTCTAGCTCTGATTTCTGAATTCTCTTCCTGTTTAAAAAAAGTCTACACCTTTTTTGCTACTGCCAAAATGCTTGACTCCACACATGTTGTATTCCATCTGCCACCAAGGTTTCAAGGTCAGTTTATTGTCACATGTACCAATTAGGGTATAGTGACATTTAAGTGGCCATACAGCCATACTAAGTGAAAAGCAACAAGACACACAACCACATAAAAGTTAACACAAACATCCATCACAGTGGATTCTACATTCCTCACTGGGATGGAAGGAAATAAAGTTCAATCTTCTTGCTCTTTGTTGCCCACTCTGCCAATTCCAGGCAGATCAGCTGGCAGATCCAAGTAGACATCAGTAAAAGATCATCCCTGTCAGCTTGACTGAGGCCGATAAGCAGTTTTGATTTTGATTTCAATATAATAAAATTTTGATTTCAATATAAAATAAATGTAGGAAAGATTGTGTCTAGATTGGGATATGAGTCACCTCACTAGGCCCCAGAAAGAATTAAATGGCTTAAAAAGTAAAATAATTAGTTTGGATTTAAATAAACAGGGACATAAAAGAGGATGAGCGATGTAGATCAGGGGTGGAAATATTTTTGAAGGTGGGGATATCAGGGCTGCCAACATTGGGTGAGAGTTGAGAGTGAGAAATTGCGAGGGAGCATAGCGACCGGGGGGGGGGGGGGGTGAGGCAGTTGTTCCCCCTCCCACGGTAGGGAGCTTTTGCATTTTTCAGCTTGAAATTGTGCAATCTGGTGCATACTGTAACGAGTCTTTTAACTTGCATTTGAATGCAACATTTATGCTTTAAATTGGATTAGGTATGAATAAGGTTAGGCTAAATTACATTCCTAATTACATTTTACAATAGAGCCAGGCTGATCAACAGGTGCAGCACATGAATGACTATATTCATGTATGGAAATCAGATTATATTCATGCTGTTATGCATATATATATAGAGAATCTTCAGAGAAACAAAGCAAAAGTTGAACTTCCATCACTGTTCTGCACAAATAAATCAATCAACCTTGTTCAAGAAGGAACTGCAGATGCTGGAGAATCGAAGATAGACAAAATTGCTGGAGAAACTCAACGGGTGCGGCAGCATCTATGGAGCGAAGGAAATAGGCAATGTTTCGGGCTGAAACCCTTCTTCAGACAGTCTCATGCTCAATGCATGAGAGTTGGCAGCCCTGCTAATAATGCAAACATTTTAAGCAAGTTCCAATTGTTTGGACAAAAATCACTTATTACTGCTTTATAACAGTTAAGTTACTTTAAGACCACTTCAGAAATTATGGCAGTCAACAAACAATCAACTAACAAATTAAAGCAAACTAAAAAAAAATAACATGTTCCCTTTCCTGACTCTACCTCATAAGTACTTTAACGCTGCTAACAGAGCAAAGGGGTATTAATCTCAAGAATCAAAATGGGGAAAGTGAGGGTAATTTTGCTTAAATGGCCATTCTAAGCCCATTCAGATTTGCACAGAGTCAGAGTTATACAACATGTACATGGCTAGCCCAATTTGTCCATAATGATCAAGTGGGCATTCTGCGTGCCCAGGGACTGGCTGCCGTTCCCAGATCAGCTCGCGTCCCAAGGACTGGCTGCAGTTCTCAGGTCGGCTCGCCTGCCCTGACTCCGCGAAAACGAATTGAAAATAAACGCATTTTTTCGGGTTACGGGCCGGATTCAGCCCGTGTGCCGTAGGTTGCCGAACCCTGTCCTAGATGTTTGGCCTCATTGTGGTCCCCCCATGTTTTACAACTGATTCACCTGGTTAGTTCTATGTCCGGCTGCTTCATGTTGTCAGCGGCTGCACATCCAACCAAGAAAGAAGAGAAGAGAAGAGATGCGACGTCATTCACAGCCGCCAACTGACGCGCTTCCCTAGACCGCACAGATCGCTCTGATGTGGCGCAAAAGAGACAAACTGTGCAGGGACTGAAGACAGCGTGAGAATTCTGTCATCAGCGTGAGAATTGGCTGAAATGCGTGACTCTCACGCTCAAAGCGTGAGAGTTGGCATCCCTGTCTAAGGCCAGGATGTGACAACAGACACACAGGGAGACACATACACAAAGGAAGACACACACACACACACAGGGAGACAGACACACACACACACACACAGGGAGACACACACACACACACAGGGAGACACACACACACACAAGGAGACACACACACTTACCCGGTAGGCGGCGCGGCTCTCGCCAGCAGCGGCCTCTGCAGTCCGTCTGCGTTTTTATTATTTTATGTCTATGTTTTAATGTAGTTTTTGTTATTTTTGTTGGGGTATGTGTGTGGGGGGGTGGGGGTGGTGTGGGGGGGAGGGGGAAACTTTTAAATCTCTCCCTGCACGGGAGACCCGACCTTTTCTTTGTCGGGTCTCCGTTGTCGTTGGGGCTGCAACGAGGAGCGGCCTCCAACAGGAAAACCGGGGGCTCTGGTGCCGACTACTCACCTCACCGTCGCGGAACTGGCCGAGTCCAGAGCGGGTGGAGCTGTGGTGGACGCTGCTGCGGCCCGACCCCCGGAGATTCGGTGGCTGCAACTGCGGGTTTGGCGGACGGCACCGGGAGCCCGCGGGTCCCTGGAGGGAGACCGCTTTTCGGGGCTTCCGCAACGGCGACTTCTCCCGCCCGAGTTGCGGGGTTGAAGATTACCTGGAGCGGGGCCTACATCACCGCCCCGCGCGGCTTGGAATGGCTGCGGGCTGCGAGCGCACGCCGGGGGCTCTAACACCAAGACCCGGTGCGCGAACTTGCATCACCCGGCGTGGTTTAATGGCCACGGGACAATTCGCCATCGCCCGCCGGGGGCTTTGACTTTGACTCTGACATGGGGGGGGAGAGTGCAGTGGAGAGAGAAGTTTTTTTGGCCTTCCATCACAGCAATGTGATGGATGTTTATGTAAAATATGTTGTGTCCTGGGTCTATTTGTTGTAATGTATGGCTGCAGAAACGGCATTTCGTTTGGACCTCACGGGGTCCAAATGACAATAAATTGAATTGTATTGTATTGTATTGTATTGTATTGTACAGGGAGACAGACACACACACTCACCTTTCCTTTCCCCTCCTCCATCCTCCCCCTCCCTCTTTCCTCCCCCCATCCCTCCCTCTTTCCTCCCCCTCCCTCTTTTTCCTCACACTTCCTCTTTCTCTCCTTTCTCCTTCCTTCCTTCATCCCCTTTCTAATTCCCTCCCCCTGTCTCTCTTTGCCTTCATCCCTCCCTTTTTTTTCTTTCTCTCTCTCTCTTTGTCCCCTCCCTCTCTTTCCCGGGCTGCCCAATGGGGAGTCTGGCGGGCACGGTGTAGCGTGGATTGGCAGTGCTGGCGTTGCCACACGAGTTGAAGGGCAGGAGGGAGGGATGGAGGGAGCGAGGTTGCCCCGGCCACGCAGAGCTCACAGACGGCGCACAAAAGCGCTGACACCCGCACCCCGGGACCGACGCGCTTCCCCAATCCATGCAGATCGCTGTCATGCAAAGAAACAAACTGTGCAGCAAAGATCCTTTAGCTCTGCTATAGGATCTTTGCTGTGCAGGGACTGAAGACAGCCTGTCAGCGTGAGAATTCAGTCTTCAGCGTAAGGGCGTGAGAATTGGCTGGAATGCGTGAGTGCCACGCTCAAAGCGTGAGAGTTGGCAGCCCTGGGATATTATTAAGTGAACAACAAAACAAAGATAGACACAAAATGGAGTAACTCAATGGGTCAGGCAGCATCTCTGGAGAAAAGAAATGGGTGACGTTTCGGGTCAAGACCCTTCTTCAGACTGATCCGAACAACAAAATAAAATCTGTACATTGTATTTTCAGAGTTTTGTTCCATTAAGTTGGTGGGTGTGGGGCCATTTACTTCAAGGGGAGCAGAAGAGAATTCACTGTGGCAACCTGACAAACTCTCACACTAAAATGTTTACAAGTCTACAGGACTAAATACTACACTTCACCTTATACTATCAATGAACATAATATTGACTGTGCAAACTATAATGCAGAAGGATTATTCCAGAATTAAGTTAAATGAACCAATGGATAATTTAATCATCCAGTTTTTCTTTATTATGCCTATGATAAGTGGCAGACAAATTATGTGCTTTGATTAGCAACAATTCTTAAAGCAAATAGCTGCATAAAAATTATATATTTTGAAAATAGCTTTGATTTTAATATCTTTTGCAATTACTTTCAAAGCAGTAAATTTAATAATGCAAATAGATTCTCTCCGTGTTCATTATTTCATTATGGTTGAAGTAGTAACTGGCAGTTATTAATTGAATCCAGCTGTTTTCTGCCTAATCTTATCACTGCTTGCACACCACTTGACATGATGGGTCAAATACTCTTGCCAGAGTTCCTTCCTGTGTCCCCACCATCTCCTGCAGTTGTCAGACGAGATGTGGGATCTACTGACTGGTTGTGGCAGGTGGTCTTTTCCTGTTAGGAAACAAATAGCTGCAACAGTTCAAGAAGGCAGCTCACAAACCTCAGTCTTCCTTGCTTGATTAATATTGGAGGTTGTGATTCTCTCTCTCTCTCTCTCTTTCATTAGACTGGAGATGGAGTCACATAGCACCACTATTTTTTCCCAGTCCTATTTATCAGATTAGCCAAAAATCTCAAAGTGAAATTGTAATTCCCCGATATTGTGTATTCAGTTAATGTGTGAACCATATGATCACTATGAGAAACCAGATCTAAGCAAGAATATCCACAATTTCCCATTTCCTCTCTCCCCATAACATTTGCTATTTAAAGATATCATCAATTGATTGCAGTTTTGTTTGCTGTTAAGTCAGAAACCAAGACAAGTCATGAGTTCAAAATCAATTTCCATCAGGCAAGAGGTACAGAAATGTGAGAACGCATACCTCCATATTCAGGGACAGTTTCTTCCCAGCTGTTATCAGGCAACCAAACCATCTTATCAACAACTAGAGAGTCGGCCTGACCAACCATTTACCTTATTGGAGACCCTCAGACTCCCTCAGATTCCCTTTACTGGACTTTATCTTGCACTAAACGTTATTCCCTTTATCCTGTTTATGTATAGTGTGGACAGTTTGATTATAATCATGTATAGTATTTTAGATGACTGAATAGCACGCGACAAAAAGTTTTCCACTGCACCTTTGTAATTGTGAAGATAAACTAAACTAAGCTAAATGTTATTGTCATAAGCTACTGGACCATAACAATGCCATTTGTATTTGTTGCAGATTTACAGGCACAAAAAACACAACAAATAAATATCATAAATTATCAGTTATATTAATTAGGTAACCAGATCATAACAGCGCAAGCCAAAGCATCTGGTGCCATCTCACACTAAGTCCACAGTAGTCCGGTGCTAAGGTAAGGTTGTGGTTAGGATTGTGCAAAGTTGATCCATTCATATATTATGACAGTGCCACATTATATTGTTTTAAGAATATAAGGTTTCAGAATGTCTCTTGTGGAACATCTATAACTAGGAATCATTCCTACTGAAAATCAAGGACCATATATTTAAATCAGACAGAAGGCTATAAGTTATTTTCAATGAAAGAGATCTGTGAGAGTTTGGGACTCCTCCACATAGGGTAGTAGAAGCAGAAGCTTTAAATATTTTTAAGGCAGAGGTCAACAGGTCCCCAATAAACAAGGGGGTGAATGGTAACGGGGATAGACAGAAATGTGGAGCTGAGGTTACAATCAGATTGGCTATGATCTCATTGAATGGGGCAGGTATGATGCTGCTAATTGGTACAACAGTATATTCAGCCTATGCAATGGGAGGTTTGAGTCTCTGACATAAAGGGCAGAGTAAAGGACAGATCATATGGTTCACTTCAAGAATATGGCTCGGAAGACTCTAAAACTCCCACCAAGAGCAATGGATTCAGGTACATGAAAAACTGTTTTCCCAAGTCATACACTTTCCTGACATGGAAATGTATTACAGATACTATATTGTCACTGAATGTAAATGCTGAAACTTCATTCCAACAGATCTGCGGCAGTATCTTCACTGATAAACTGCAACAGTTGAAGGCAGCAGCTCATCACTTTCAGAGCTTTGGAGACGGTCAATAAATAGCACCCATATCGGGGATGCCCAGATCCCCAAAAGATGAATTGAAGAGCATATATATTTTCCAGAACAGATCAAAAGGGAGGATATGTGTAATTAGCAGGTCCTTCCCTCCACGGGTGAGGGGGCAGAGGTTGAATGTCCTCCTGACTGAACAGCAATTTGTCTGATCATTGGGAACTAAGGATATGCTCACTGACTTGACCACATGAGCAAGATGATTAAGGTCATTCCATTTCTGTTCTTACATCCTGGTCCCAAAATTCTTGTAGGTGGGCTCATTAAGTACCCCCTGCTAATGCTGTTTCATTATTGATCTTGGGGCCTTCCAGGCCATCCATCTTTCAACTAAGACATCCATATGTTTTTATAATAAAGGATTCTCACTCTCACCACTCTTTTGCCTTGTCATACAAATTAGAGACAATGGACATCTTCCCTTTTGAAGATAGAAGACATGAAAGAGCATCAATTTGCTTTAGTTGTGTGTTAGAAACTTCCAAGTTGAGCTCTAATTTACCTTCATGTGCTAGCTGGAAACTGCAATCATTGCAGGCAGAAATGTGGGTAAGATCTGAAATGGGTCAGACAGATATAAATTAGTTGCTAGGTGCAACTCCAGGTATGTGTAGCGGGATTTCCAGATTTATTCTCCTTGTTGTTGAGGGTAAAATGTCTCCTTCCCCTTGGCTTTTTACTGATTATCATCAATCTGTCCTTTGTGCATTGACCATCCTGCTACTGGGAACAATGTCTCCATATCAATGCTGATAAAAAACGCTCATATTCGTTGAGCAATTCCATCTATACTCGTATTAAATCCATGCCAATTTCTCTAGTCACAAATACATAATATGTTGGAAAAACTCAACAGGACAGCTAGCCTCTGTGGGAAGAAAAGAGGAGAAAATAAATCAATATTTCATAACAAGGACCTTTTGTCTTCCAGCTGAACAATTAATGTTGATTTTCTTCCCTCAGATGCTGTTGGTCCTGCTGAGTATTTCCAACGTTTTATTTTTTTTATTTCATAATTTACGCATCTGCAGTTTTTTTTGTCAGTTTCTTTAGCTTTGGGACTCTCACATTCCTGGTACCACCATAACAAATCACGTTTATAGGCTTCATATAACTTCCCCACTTTTCTTCAAATAGGGTCCTGTCATTTGCCATATACATCTAAATTCCCAGAAGTGGTTTAAATTTAACATAACATCACAGAATAAAAGAATACCAACCTGACAATGAAACATTCCTTCACTACTGCACTGAAGAAACAACCTGGATTAGAATTCAAACAAAAAGCTGGAATAATTCAGCGGGTCAGACAGCATCGCTGGAGGAAAGGAATAGGTGATGTTTCAGGTCGAGACCCTTCATGTGCTGGAGTAACTCACTGGGACAGGCAGCGTTTGTGGAGGACATGGATAGGTGAGGTTGAGTTGGAACCCTTCTTCGAACTGAAGGATTTGTGAAGAAGTCAGTCAGAAGCCAACAGTCTGAAGAAAAGTCCCCACCTAAAATGTTGCTAATCCACGTCCTCCAGAGATGCTGCCTGACCCACTGTGTTATTCCAGCATTTTGCGTTGCACGAAATAATCCAGCATTACAATATCTTGAGTCTAAACAACCAAGATTATATATTTAAAACAAGAGTTGCTCAGATCAGCTTCAGAAAAAAGAATGGAAAGAAATGAGGAAGATATTAATAATATTTTAGTACTGACAAAGTCTACACTCTATTTGCTTTGATTTAACAATGATGTCTCTATTTCCTTCTATCAAAACCTGCCCTTCATCAATAAACAGAGTTTTCCGTCAATAATGCACGTACATATAATTATTTAGCTCAATGTAACTCATGGGACAGTAATGAATCATAGCAAATTCACCTTGTATATGCAATAAAGACAGACACCAAGACTTGGAATTTTATCCCAGAACCCTATCCACTTTGGACATGTGTATATAAAAGAGGAATACACAACGTCTTGGAATATTACCTCAGCAGCCTATCCACAAGCAAATAAGAGACTTATATGTTCCCTTTTAATTACAGGTGTTGAATTATACACCAGCCTTTCCAGGCCAAACAGTCTATTTCCCTAAACAATAAGAGACTGTGCACCAACCTGATAGTGATTGTGATAGACAATCCTAGCTGTGCTCAGTCCAGTTCATTCAATATAAGCTGACAGTTTATTATAGAAGATAAACGAAGCAAGGGGCTAAGCCGTAATCATAAGAAACACTGAAAAAACTGAATTATGTCTTAATTGCATGCATTCAAGGGTAATGTTTGGTGACCTTATAAATGTAGACATTGCTCCCGCATAGAAAGGCAGTGAAGAACAATTCCACAAATGTAAGGGTCAATAAACTTCCATCTAATATATTTATCTTCTTTTAGTGCTCTTTGCAAAAATATAAAGTTTCCTATAACATTGTCCTTCTTACAAAAAATGGAATAAAGGTCTACAGTATATTAAGCAATTTAGTGTTGGTGGACTCTAGCTTGGTTTATCCTTATCTAGATTAATAACTTGCCATCTGTGTCCAGCCAAATGAAATATATGCCAATGATCATTGCTCTTGTTTATTAAAGGAAATCTTTTCACAAAATGTCAGGTATGTTATCCTTCAATTTTCACTTAATATTCAATTGATTAAGGAATAACCATCTGCTCCTAAACACTAAGAAATCAAATTCAGAAATGAGACATCATGAATGTAATATTTTCAAGGCAAGCTAACAACTATAATGTATTTTGTGGCACAATAATCATGACTTATTTCTTGTGGTGTGTTTCTAAGGTTTAGATTTTTTTTCCTTGAAACCTCATATCGGATAAATACATTAGAGCTTTACGAGGACGTCGCTGTATCTGATACAAGTTCGCAGCATTAATATTCTAATCATGCACTGTTGATTTTCTACAGCTTTTCAGCATCACTTTCCTTTTAAATTCCAATGAAATGGGCTTGACAACATAAAAATAAATGGAGCTATGTCAAGAATATAGGAATACCCAGGGGCATTATTTTTCGATTTCAAATCACCAACTTTCAATGTTTAAATCTGACGATTGCTTTAGCAGCAATGATTATATGTAATGAGTCTAAACATGCTGGACCCACCCATCACTTGCCTGCTCCATAAGCATGTACTAACTTATATGCAGGCAAACGTAAGAAAGCTTGGCTGACGAGGGAAATTGAGAGTCAAAAACAAGAAGAAAGCAGGGGACAGACATAGGCAGCTGGGATCAAGTGCATCCCTGGAGGAGTTTCTGGAACTAAGGAGCGAACTAAAAAAGATCAGAAGGGCAAAAAGAGGCCGGGAGATAGCTCTGGCGGGTAGCATTAGAAGACAATCCCAAAAGATTTTATAAATACATTAGGGAGAAAAGGGTAACTCGAGAGAGAGTGGTCCTCTCAGGAATAAAAGCAGTCACCTCTGTGTGGAGCCACAGGAGATGGGCAAGGTCCTAAATTAGTATTTCTCCTCTCTATTTATTGATGAGAAAGACAGTAGGATAGAGGAAATTGGAGCAGTCACTGGAAATGTCATGCGAGCAGTCAGGGTTACCATTGAGGAAGTACTGTAGGTACTGTCGTGTTTGAAGATAGCGGGAAACTAGCGAGAAATTGTGAGAGCACTGGTTGAAATTTATGAGCCATCCTGTATCTGTAGCTTCATATAAATAAATTGGATAGTTATATGGATGGGAAAGGAATGGAGGGTTATGGTCTGAGCGCAGGTATATGGGACTAGGGGAGATTATGTGTTCGGCACGGACTAGAGGGGTCGAGATGGCCTGTTTCCGTGCTGTAATTGTTATATGGTTATATGGTTATCCTTAACTACAGGAGAGGTGCCAGAGGATTGGAGGGTAGCAAATGGTGTGCCTCTTTTCAAGAAGGGCTGCAGGGAAAATACTGGCAACTATAGGCCGGCAAGCTTAATATCTGTAGTTGGTAAATTACTGGAGAGTATTCTGAGGGATAGATTATACAGGCATTTGGATGGACAAGGGCTGATTAGGGACAGTCAGCATGGTTTTCTATGTGAGAGGTCGTGTCTCACAAATCTGATTGACTTTTTTGAAGACGTGAGCAAAAATGTTGATGAAGGCAGAGCTGTGGATGTTGCGTACATGGACTTTAGTAAGGCGTTCAACAAGGTGCCGCATGGTAGGCTGTTCTGGAAGGTTAAATCTCATAGATCCAAGGAGAGATAGCTGAATGCATAGCACATTTGGCTCCATGGAAGGAAGCAGAGGGGTGATGGTGGAAGGTTGCTTCTAAGATTGGTGGCCTGTGACTAGTGGTGTGCCACAGGGTTCGGTGCTGGGCCTGTTACTGTTTGTCATCTACATCAGTGATTTGGATGAGAAAATCTAGGGCAAGATTAGCAAGCTTGTTGATGATACAAACGTTGGTGGTTTTGCAGATAGTGAAGATGGTTGTGAACGATTGCGGAAGGATCTGGATCGATTGGCCAGGTGGGTGGAGGAATGGTTGATGGAATTGAACACAGAGAAGTGTGCAGTGTTGCCAAGCTTGAAAGGGTTCAGAAAAGATTTACAAGGATGTTACAGGACTAGTGAGTGTGAGCTATGTGGAGAGGTTGAGTAGGCTGGATCTCTATTCCTTGGAGTCCATGAGGATGAGTGGAGATCATATAGATGTATACAAAATCATGAGAGGAATAGATCGGGCACAGAGTATTTTACCCAGTAGGGGAATCGAGGACCAGAGGACATTAGTTCAAGGTGAAGGGGAAAAGATTTAACAGGAATCCAAGGGGTAACTTTTTCACACAGGTGGGTGTCAAGTAAAGTCAAGTCAAGTTTATTCATCACATACACATACGAGATGTGCAGTGAAATGAAAAGTGGCAATGCTCGCGGACTTTGTGCAAAAAACAAACAAACAAACAAACAAACTACAAACAGAATGGAACAGAATCACATATTCTTTTACATATTAAATATTGTGGGCGGAAGGAAAAAGGGAAAACAAAAACAGCAATTTTAAAAAAAAAAGTAGAATGGTACAGTAAAGTGAGTCCCTGGTGAGATAGGAGTTTACAGTCCTAATGGTCTCTGGGAAGAAACTCCTTCTCAACCTCTCCGTTCTCACAGCATGGCAACGGAGGCGTTTGCCTGACCGTAGCAGCTGGAACAGTCCGTTGCAGGGGTGGAAGGGATCGCCCATGATCTTATTGGTTCTGGAGTTGCACCTTCTGATGTATAGTTCCTGCAGAGTGGCGAGTGAAGTTCCCATAGTGCGTTCGGTCGAACGCACTACTCTCTGCAGAGCCTTCTTGTCCTGGGCAGAGCAATTCCCAAACCAGATTGTGATATTTCCGGACAAGATGCTTTCCACAGCCGCTGAGTAGAAGCACTGGAGGATCCTCGGAGACACTCTGAATTTCCTCTATTGCCTCAGGTGGTAAAGGCGCTGCTTTGCCTTACTTACGAGTGCTGCAGCGTGTGATGTCCATGTCATATCCTCAGAGATGTGGACTCCCAGATATTTAAAACAGTTCACCCTATCCACAGTATCCCCATTTATCCTCAATGGTGTGTACGTCCTCGGATGATGTGCCCTCCTAAAGTCCACGATCAACTCCTTAGTTTTTTTGATGTTCAAGAGGAGGCTGTTGTCCTGACACCAGAGTGCCAGATCAGCCACCTCCTCCTGGTAGGCCTTCTCATCGTTGTCTGAGATCAGGCCCACCACCACAGTGTCATCAGCAAACTTAATTATCGAGTTGGAGCTGAACCAAGCCAAACAGTCATGTATGTACAGGGAGTACAATAGGGGGCCCGAGGACGCAACGCTGGGGGGGATCCTGTGCTCAGGGTGAGGGCCTTCGATGTATTCCCTCCCATCTTGACTACCTGTGCCTGGCGGTGAGAAAGTCCAGGGCCCAGGCACACAGGGGGGTGTTGAGCCCTAATTCCAGTAGCTTCTCGGCCAGTCTGGTGGGGACTATCGTGTTGAAGGCTGAACTGAAGTCTATGAACAGCATCCTCACGTAGCCCCCCTTCTGGCTGTCAAGATGAGAGAGAGCGGTGTGCAAAGCCTGGTATGCGAATTGTAACGGGTCCATGTTGCGAGGGAGGAAGGCGCAGATGTGTGTCTTCACCAGCCTCTCAAAGCATTTCATGACTATCGAGGTGAGGTAGTCATTCAGACAGGCTGGGGAGGCATTTTTAGGTACCGGTACAATGATGGATTTTTTGAAGCAGGCAGGGACCACGGACTTGGCCAGGGAGGGGTTGAATATTGTAGTGAGCACCGGAACTAGCTGCGTAGCACAGGACTTGAGTACTCGCCCCGAGATGCCATCGGGGCCTGCAGCTTTCCTCGTGTTCACCCCTGTCAGAGGCCTCCTCACATCGTGCTCGGACAGCGAGAATGTGTGCACATTCCTCCCTTCAGCTTTGTAGGCCAGCCCGCTGGCGGTATTGTCGATAGTCGGCAGACCTGGGGTGGTGTTGCCCATCTCGAAACGAGCGTAAAAGGAGTTCAGGTCATCAGCTAGGGAGGTGCCGGCACTTGCGGATGAGGGTGGGGTGCTCCGGTAGTTGGTTACAGTCCGTAGCCCCTGCCGCAGGCGTCTGGTGTCCTGCTGCTCCATCTGTGACTCCATCTTGTCCCTGTACCTCATTTTTGCGTCCTTCACCCTTCGCCGTCGGTAGGACGTCTTGTAGACGTCTATACCTTGTAGACGTCTATTTTTTCGGATGCCAGGCCCGAGTTGATACGTTTAGTGTTGACCTTATAATGACATTTTTAAAGATAATAATTAATTGGCAAGATGGACACAAAGTGCTGGAGTAACTCAGCAGGTCAGGCAGCATCCATGGAGAAAAGGAATAGATGACATTTAAGGTGAAACCTTTCTTCAGAACACACCAGCACCTTCATTTTCTTTGGAAGATCTTCATTCTATATTGCTTTCATCAATCAGAGAAGGGTGCTACACCAGAATAGGTCTTTTGGCCCAAAATGGCTGTGCTGGAAATGATGTCAAATTACATTAATATCTTTAATCTGCTCATGATCCAAATCCCTCCATTCTGTGCATATTCATAATCCCACCTTAAAGCCACCAAATGTCACTGTTGTATCTACTTTCACCACCACCCCTGGTAATACTTTCCAGGCATCTCCCATTCACTGTGCAAAAAAAAAAAAAACCTTTCCTGCACATCTCCTGTAGATTTTCCCCATTATTACGTGTATGGTCTACAGACCCACTGACCAATCTATGTACATATTTGTCCAAGTCTTTTATTTCCATATACAGTATAACAAACAAAAGAAGCCCCAGCACTGTTCTATGTGACAACACCAGTCATCACAGACCTTCAACCAGAATGACACCCTTCCAACTTTACCTTCAGTGTTCTCTGAGTAAACCCATTCTGAATGGAAGCTACCAAGTCATTTTGGATCACATGCATCTTCTGGATCAGTCGCATATGAAGAGTTTTATCAAATGCTTTACTAATGTCCATGAGGACAATATAGATACCCAACCCTCATCAATCTCCTAGAAGTTCATAAGACATGACCTGCCCCTGACATAGCCATGATGATTGTACCTAATTAGCCCAATTTCTTCCAAATGTGAGTAAATCATATCCCTAAGATTCATCTTCATGAGCTCCCCTAACAACTAATGTAAGGCCCACTAGCCTATAACTTCCTGGATAATCACAATTTCTCTTCTTAAACAAAAGAAGGGCATTGGGCACTCTCCAGTCCTCATTTGTGGATAGAGTGGATGCAAAAGATCTTTGTAAAGATCCCAACAATTTCCTCCCTTGTTTCTCTTAATAACCTAGGATAGATTCCATCAGGCCCAGGGCACCTATTAAACTTAATGCTTCTCATGAGCCTCAACATCACCTCCTTCGTGATCTCAAAATGCTCAACCAAATTAGTAAACCCCACGCTGATCTCATTATCTTGCATTTCATTTGATCCAGTCAATGATGAGGCAAAGTATTTGTTTAGTACCTTGCTTATATCCTCTGACTCCAAGCATGTTTCCTCTCTTATCCTCTTTAATCTGACCAGCCAATTACATTTAATGGCCCCTCCTAATTCACTGCTTGTTCTTTCCACATTACCAATAATATTTTAATCTTTAGCATCACCCAACATCAAATAAAATGGAGCATACACCAGGTGCATACTTATTAAATCAACTACTGCCTGCAAACTCAACAATGGGAGAAATAAAATGGCCAAAGGAATTGCTTAAAAATAAACCTTCTAGATAAAGGTGATAAATATGACACCCAGGAGTCAGTACAAGGTCATCTGAACCAAACTGAACAGAGGGACAATGTAATTGAAATCTACCCAATCGTGAAAGGTACAGATTGAGTGGGTGTGGAGAGGATGTTTCCAGTAGTTTTAGAAGGGCCGAGATGGCCTGTTTCCGTGCTGTAATTGTTAGTGGGAGAGTCAATGACCAGAGGGAACTGCTTCAGAATAAAAGGACATACATTTTAAATGGAGATGCAGAGAAATTTCTTTAGTGGTGAATCTGTGGAATTCATTGCCACGGAAGGCTGTGGAGGCGAAGTAATTGGGTATTTTTTAAAGTGGAGATTGATAGGTTCTTGATTAGTAATGGCGTCAAAAGTTATGGGGAGAAGGCAGGAGAATAGGGTTAAGAGGGAAACAAAAATCGGCCATGATCAAACGGCGGAGCATACTACATGGGCTGAATGGGCTAATTCTGCTCCTATGTCATATAGTCTTAAGGGCCTGTCCCACAGGCGATTTTTTTAGACGACTGCCGCGACTGTACTAGTTATTGCAGGTCGCAGAAAAAACAGCGACTTTACGCCCCTATGACATACAACAGTGCATGCAAAAATATTATAATAACATTAAAGTTTAAGTTATCTATAATATAACTTTGACATACAACTGTGCATACAAAAATATTTAAATTGAAATTATCTATAATATAACTTTAATGGAATTCACCGATGTCATCACCAGCAACTACCTACATCATCCTGGCGACATCCTACTTCATCCTGGTGACAGCACCTCCTACATCAGGCTACCCCCATTGGCGTCAAGACAATGGTCACAAAAATGGTTTGAACATTTCAAAATTCTGTGGCGACCAGAAAGACTCTACGATTCTTTGGCCGACTGAGGAGATCATACAGGCAACACCCCAGCGACCATGTGGCAACAGCCCAGTTGCCTGTAGTCTCCTAAAAAATCGCCTAAGTGGGACAGACCCTTTATGGTCCTGGTGGTGTGCGACTTCAGACTTCTGTACTTGAGACTTTTGTTTTGTTTGTCACAACAAAGTCAACAGCGCAGTGCTTTCTTTGGGAGCCTGTCGTTAAACATTCAACAATGTAGCTGGTATGCGATTAAAATTCTCTATGCTATGGATGTTAGTCTGGGTGTGAAGTTGACATGAGTTTGCCTGTTGTCCCAGGAGATTTGGAACATTTTGCAGAGACAGCATTAATCGTATTTCACTTATGCTTTGAGATTCTGAAAGTAAATCTCAAACATACCAAGAGTAAAACATAAAACATCTAGACAATATACTGCCAAAACATTTGTTAAAATGCATTTTGTCTTTTTCTAATCTCAAATTTTAATTATTTTCCCTTGAAGTACTTTGAAATATAATTTTTATAAATTTTTTGTTTTTTTACTTCCTACCAATTTTAAACTGTACATACGTGATTTACGCTTAATAATATTTAAATATCTACTCATAAGAATATTAATATTACTCTGTATTTCAATAAATCTGCCAATGGGTTTTTGATATGTGTTACTAATATTTCTACAAGTTTAACACGATTTATTCCAAGAATCTTAACAAACATGGAGCTGAAACAGGCCTAATTAAGTTTCTACTTGGCAGATTTTCAGCTGAATACAAGAGTTGCCATAGAAAAATTGGTTCTGTGAGGAACTCCAACTTGTGGAATAAGGGGGAGCCCTCAGTAGCTGATGTAGAAGAAGAGACAGTTCAAAGTACCAAGATTATGTATTTTCCATCTAACCCATTCTATCATTGATTTGAGTACCCAATGTTTACCTGACCACTGTTAAGTGGAAAATTGTAGTATTGTCAAACACATTCATACTGTATATCATCTAAATTAGCGTAAACCCATTTTGCTAAAAACCACAAACTGCAAAGTGTGTAAACAGTCAGCAACTTGTGACGAGAAAAAAAATCCATTGAGTTTGGAATTATTAAGAATTATTGACCAATCTGCATCATCTCATCATTGATCGTGCAATTTTCATGGTAATTGAAAGAAAATCAAGTCTATTGGTTGACAGCTTAAATGCTTTTAATGGTTATTATTGTTAATAGTTTCTAATCAATCTCTCTTTCCTTCAAAAAGAACAATGAAAAGTGTTCATTGCCTTTCTGCTAGGTTGCATATTATTTCAAATTGCATAAATATGGCAGGGAAGCCAGCGCAGAGTGAGGTCAGAGTCCCTGGAGGTCAAGCCGAGGCAGATGGGCCACGTCACTGGGAACAAAGGGGGACCCGGCTTGGGGGGGCCACAGAGAACTAAGGGGGGCTCTGGGCACTAAGGGGACCCAACATATGGGGCCATTGAGAACTAAATGGGACCCAGTGCTGGGAACAGAAGGGACAAATATTAGTCCTGCCTGAAGGCAGACAGGCCCCGTGGTGGGTGCCGGAAGTCGGTCGAGGATGCGCCACTGAAAGAACAAAGAGGGACCCGGCGTGGGGGAATCACTGAGAATGAAGAGGAACCATTGGGACTACATTGAACACTTTGTAACTTTGTCAGCGCTGTATACGTGGCAACTCTTTGCATACTTTGTGAATGATATGCAAAACAAAGAATTTCACATGACAGGTCACATGTGATATTAACCTATCATTATTCTCTTTTATTTTATTTTGTCTCTTCTTTCTCAATCCTATCTTTCATCCTTCATTTTTCTTTCTGTGCTGGTTCAGCTTCTTTTTCAGACCTTATTTTTCTATTTTACAATTTTTCTTTATATCACTTATTAAAGTTTTAAAATATCCTGCTTTCCCCAAGTTCCAGGTTATCAGGTGTATGTCATTCAATCTGATGTAGAAGAGACCGCATCAAGAGCAGACAGGTTGGTATGGGAATGAGGTGGGTAATATAAATGATTTGCAACCAGGAGCCAGATGTCCTTGCCGGACAGTGGATAGGTGCTTGGCGAAGCATTTGTCTATTCTGGGCTTGGTCTAAACGATGTAGAGGAGACCACATCAATAGCACTGAATGAAAAGGATAGACAAGGTGCAGGTGCATCTCTGCCTCACCTGGATATCCTTTTTGGGCAAGGGGAACAAAACTGTGCCCAGTACTCCAGGTGTGGCAGCACCAAAATCCTGTGTAACTGTTTGAGTTTAGTTTATTGTCACATGTACCGAGGTACAGTGAAAAACTTTTGTTGCATGCTAACCAGTAGGTGGAAAGACGATACATCATTACAATTGAGCCATCCGCAGAGAAAAGAGTGGAGCAATTGTAATGCACGATTCACTTCTGTGACTAACACGCAAAGAACCGCCTGGGTTGGGCGCCATCTTGGATCTTAAACTATATAAAATTGTACTATTCTTAAACGCTGGACCCACCACAATAAATGGCAACATGCTGTTTGCTTTCTTAACTACTTGTTGGACCCACTTACTAACTTTTTACGATTCCAACACTTGAAATCTCAGATCTCTGAACTTCACTCATCTACAGTCTCTCTCTATTTAGATAATACTCAGTCCTTTGATTCCGAGACACAAGCAACAAAGTGCATGACCTCACACTTCCCCACATTAAACTCTATTTGCCAGGTGTTTGCCCAAGCATTCAATCCTTCTATATCCCATTGCAGATTCACACCTTCCTTTCTACCGATTTTCATATTATAATTGTAGAAAAAGTAATATTAATGGGTTGACAAAAAAAGACCAATTTTCATGTTTAAAAAAATAGAACAATTAGGCTGACCAACCCTCCAAAGAGAAGATGACCCAGCATGACAATAATCTGCACGTTTTCAAAGCACAACCTGGCATGACACAGCCACAACTTAGTTTAAATTCTAATTTCTATTATAATCATTTGTGTATTCTGCAGTAAGTCTAAACCTTTTCAGTTAATACCTGTTGGTTCCCCAAGTCTTACTTAAGAAAAAAACATTGTAAAACAAGATTCTCAGCAAAACGAACTCTAAAATTGTAGTTTGTCTTAATGAATCCCATCAGTGTTCATAAAGCGCTCTACAAATGCTTTTACGAGTTACAATTTGTTCACATTTTCTTGCCCGAAAGCATTCAGAATTCAATACAAATCTTACACTTTTTGTTTCCCAAGAGCTGTCTTATAGCTTTGGTATGAGTTCATCCACAGAAAGGGCACTTATGTTCAGATTTTACTTCTTAACAACTGAAGGCAGGTCTGTTGACACAAAAACTTCTTGTCTCATTTGAAAACATTTTCAGTTAATTAATAGCATACATGGGGCTCTGCTCAAAAAAGATTTCAAATATTTGCTGAAGTGCTGCTTGCTCCCAATTATATCTCACTGCTTGCAGTCCTCATTATTTAAAACTATCCACTATATATATTTTTTTTAAACTCTAATCGGTGACATGAATGCACCCTCCTGCTTTTGACAGCATCAAATTAGCACTAAATGAAGCAGACTGAAAGAGTTACTGTGTTTGAACAAAGACATTAATGAGGTAATTTCATTAGAACAGCTCATCCAAGCTTGTGTAAAAGGGCAGTAAATGAAGAGGAAAGCTGCAGAGGAAATTAGAGTTTCCCTGTGCTCTAATTAATGCTTGGTCATTTATTACAAGCACCAAATTAACTGGCTGAAGAAGGGGGTTTTATTTTATTGGAAGAGAATTACATTGTTGCCCTCGCATGTCATTATGAGATCGTACAAATGAGGCATTTAATGATGTAAAGCTGGCCTTTAACTTATTCTGTCTAGTCACTGAAAACACTGCTTTGTTGATGATTTTTTGCAATGCTTTAAGTAAGCATTCAACTCACAATATACAATTGTCTGGGTCCTTCTGCTTTGGGAGCTCAGGGCAGGTAGCTTCTGAATGGGATCTCTGAGACTCCCAGGAGGAGCAGCTTCCCAGCAAATCAGTATTAGGGCTTAAATGCATCCGAAAGAGGAAAAAACCTGAATGGCCCCGCACAGTCAGCAGCGTGAGTTGTTCAATATGTCTTAACTACTTAAATGATGTTGTGTACTGCTCTCTCTCTCATTGAGTTATCTTTACACTGCTTTTGTCTCTCCAAATTGGTGCTGATGAGGCCCTAATTGGTTCCCTTTTAAAAAAAACATGCTACTTAAGCAGTTAGGCAGTATGAGTAGAGTTAATGAGAGATTTGCTAACAAAAGAGGCCCTTTCAGAAGCCAGACCTGTCTGTGAAAACATTTTGGGTTAATGCTAGGTTCATTTGATTTGAGTATGTTTTGTTGGAAAGAGTACGACCATAATTTGTTTATCATTAAATCTGGTGGTTTGTTATTAGATCAAGAAGCAGAGCTGGGAAACTGGTACAACAGAGACAGTGCCAATAGCTGAGAGTAGGGTTTGGAATTACTACTATATTGTTTCATTCTGGGCTGGTGCTATCTTCTCTCAGCATTTAATTTTCTTCATCATAAGGGTAAAATACACATGCATCAATGGCTCAGAGACTCTTTTTTTCAGTTCTGACAAAATGTCTCGGACATGAAATATTAACTTGTTTTTCTCTTACAGAGAGTGGTGGGTGGGTGGAAGGCTGCCAGGGGTGGTGGTGGAGGTGCATATGAAAGTGGTATTTAAGATATATTTAGAAAAGCCCATGGGTGGTGGAGGAGGCAGTTATGATAGTGGCATTTAAGAGGTGTTTAAAAGGCACGGATATGCAGGAAATGGAAGGATATGGATCACATGCAGGCAGAGGAGATTAGTTTACCTTGGCATCATGTTTGGCATAGAAATGCCTGTTCCTATGCTGTACTGGTCTTCTTTCACACCACCCCTTCCACCCTCACCCACAATCAGTCATCACCAAGACCTGGGCCACTGTACTTCGCTTTGTGCCTGGATCCTTGTCTTCCTCATCACCAGACCTCAAGCAGTTTAACTCCCTGCTTGGCTCACTTTACACCCATCATTGGGTGGCTAAGCACAGTTTCAATGCCGTATATTCATTCAACCTTTTGCTCAACGTCAACCATAATAAGGAACTAATAGTTGACTTGTTCAAAGGAGAAGTCAGGAGATCACATACCAGGTTTCATTGGTAGGTCGGTGGTGGGGAGTGTTAGCCGCTTCAAATTCCTGGGTGGTAACATCTCGACTAATCCTTCCTGGGCCCAGCATATATAGATATACTGTAATTATGAAGGTGGCAAGCCTGTGCCTATACTTTCATTGATGTTTAAATAAATAGGGTCACGGAGTCATACAGCACAGAAACAGGCCCTTCGTCCCAACTTGGCCTGGTCGACCCAGATGCTCCATCTACACTTGTCCCACCAGCCTGTGTTTGGCCTATAGCACTCTGAACCTTTATTTATGCATGAACATGTCCAAATGCCTTTTAGATGTTGTTACCTCATATAGATTTGGCATGTCACCAAATATTCCAACAAACTTTTCAGATGCGCAATAGAAAGTATCCTCACTGGTTGTGTCATGACCCGGTAGAAGAATTTCAAAGCAAGGAGCAGGTGACTAGTGGTTTGTTTTTGCACAGCCTTTTTCCTTTCCACTATCTTGCAAAACTTGTGAATAATTTATAGTTTGTATGCTGCCTGAGTCTATGTGCATGTGATGCTGTTGCAAGCAAGATTTTCACTGTACCTGTACCTCACTGTACTTGTGCATTTGGCAGTAGACTTGACTTGAAATAGTTATCAGTTCACGTTGATGACCTTCCTACAGCATTTATTTTTGAGGTTTTCACGTGCACAGTGGGAGTTGGTGTACTCATGTAACATGAACACAACATTAAAGCAGATTAAGGGTTTCGGTTTAATATTGTCACATGTACCAGGATACAGTGAAAAGCTTTGTTTTGCTTGCAATCCAAACTTAACACATACAGTATACTATTCACAAGTACAATCAACGCAAACTCAAATACAATAGGTAGGGCAAAGGGGACGATGCAAAATGCCGTTTATAGTTCAGCACCAGTTCAATAGATAGGGCCCAATGTTCACAATGGGGTAGAGGTGAATCAGACAGTACCTTAGCTGATAGAAGGATCTTTAAGGAGCCAGATAACAGAGGGGAAGAAGCTGTTCCTGAGTAAGATGGTGCCCACTTTTACATTTCGATACCTTCTGCTGGACAGGAGCAAGGAGAAGAAATGACCAGGGTGGGATACATTTCTAATTATGTTGGCTGCTTTTGGAAGGCAGCAAGAAGTGTAGATTGATTGAATGCCAGGAAGTTTGGTCTGTGTGATGCTACATCGACAACTGTCTGCAATTCCTTGCAGGCTTGGGCTGAGCTGCTCCCAAACCAAGCTGTGATGTAACCCAACAATATACTTTCTATAGCATATCTGTAGATGTTTGTAAGAGTTATTGCAGACTTGTTGAATTCCCTCAGTCTCCTCAGGAAGTAGAGTTATCGGCGTGCCTTCTTTGCAGTTACATCCATGTGGTTAGTCCACAACAGATCATTGGTAATATTAATGCCAAAGAACCTGAAGCCCTCAACCATTTTCACTGGCACCATTGATGTTGATCGGGCATGTATTCTACCATGTTAGTTGATAACTAGCTCCTTTGTGCTGCTGACATTGAGGGAGGTTATTATCTTGACACCATGTTACCAGGAGAGAAGGAATAGGTGATTTTGGGTCGAGACACTTCATCAGACTCCAGCGTCCCCCTCCCTGACTCTTAGTCTGATGAAGGGTGTTGACCCAAAACGTCACCTCTTCCTTATCTCAGCGATGCTGCCCGAACCACCGAGTTACTCCAGCATTTTGAGTCTATTTATGGTGCAAACCACCATCTGCATTTCCTTCTTATTTACCATGTTAACAAGTTCTAAATTCCTTCCTGTACACTGTCTCATCATAGTTCGATTTCCAGCCCATCACTGTGGTGTCCTCTGCAAACATGTAGATAGATTTAGAATTTGGCCACATATCCGTGAGTGGATCGGGAGTATATAGTAGGATACTGAGAACACATCGGGTGTTGAGAATTATTTTGGAGGTGTTTTCAACTATCCTCGCTGATTGTGATCTGTGGCTCAGAATGTCGAGGTTCCAGTGGTGGTGGGGGGTGCTGACTCCTAGGTTCAGAAGTTTGGAGATTAGTTTGGATGAGTTTATGGTGTTGAAGGTGGAGCTATAGCCAATAAATAGGAGTGTAACATAGCATTCCTTGAAGTTACAATGTTCCATAGATGGGTTTAGAGCTGGGGAGATGGTGTCTGCTGTGGACCTGGTGCAACAGTAAGCCAACTAGTGGATCAAGACTGGCTAGGAGGTTAGAGTTAATGTGCTCTATCGTCAGTCTCTCAAAGCACTTCCTGATGGTGGATGTCAGAGCTACAGGTCCTGAGGATGTGTCCATGGACTCATCCGGACCAGTTACTTTCCATGGATTCTCATCTCGCCTCTACCATTTGGAAGAAGTTATAGGAAGCCACAAGAACAATCACCTTCAGGTTTAAGTCGGCCATGAGATTCTTGAATCATTCTGCACAACCCTAATCACAACTACTGATTCTATTTCTTCTACAACAGTCTTATGGTCGAAGAATGTTGCACACCATTAGCCAAGTGTGAGGCTTTGCACTACTTCTGCCATAAAATCAACTTGGGAGGTGAGAGCACCAGATAGCCAATAGTTTCAAGCTTCTCTGGTGCTAATGAACAAGAAATGTTGTGATCACTTGAAGTGGTTTAGTGAAGCATTAGAATGGAATGATTTGGAGACTTCCATAAAAAAGGACAAAAGGACACAGGACATTTATTGGTGCAGTAAAATTTGAGTTACCATGCAGCACACAAATAAGATAAACACAACACTTTAGAATTTAACATAAAACATAAAAAAACATCCCCCCACAGTGGAATCAACGTTTCCCACTGTGAGGGAAGTCAGCAAAGTTCAGTCCTCTTCTTCTGTTCACCCGTGGCCGGGGGCTTATTGAGGCCTCTGCAGTCCTGCTACGGGCCCGATGTTTCAGGCCCTCGAACGGAAGAACACTCTCAGGGGCCCAGAGCCTCTGAATTGGCTTTCCTACCGGAGACCACGGCTTCCGAAGTCCACAGGCCGAGCTGGTCGGAGATTCAACGCTGGTGACCTCGGCGAGAGATCCCAGGGCTCCGCGATGTTAAAGTCAACGCTGCCCGTGGCTGAAAAGTCAGTGTCGCCCACAGCTGGAAAGTCAGCACCACCTGCGGCTGGAAAATCAGCGGCGTCGGCGACTGGAAACTCCGCAACATGGTGTTCAAAGTCGGTAGTCCCATCACTCCGGTACTCCAACATAGCGACCCCGGTAAGGCATCGTTCACTCCGCGATGGAATCCAGTGCTACGCCGCTGCTGAAGCTGAGGCTCTGGCCGGTCTCCAGTAGGAAAGGCCGCGCCAATCCAGATGATAGGCCGCGAGGAGGGGGGGGCGAAGATGCGGCTCGGAGAATAATCGCATCCTCGACCAGGAAGTAACTAAGAAAAACAGTTCCCCCCCTCCCCCCCCCCACATAAAAAAGACTAAAAGACCTCCAAAACCAAACTTTAAAACAGACTAAAAATAACAAAAAGAATGAAAGGATAGACAGCTGCAGGCTAGGCAGCCACACTAGATGGCGCCACCACTCGTTATCTGTTACAATACTGATGCAGTGGATCTAGCACGTTTTCTCAAGGAGCAGAGGCTTAAAGGGTCAACCTGAGATTTTAGGCTACACATAATGCTCTCTATTCACTGAACAAACTCTTGCAAGGGGTGATGGATCTTGGAGGGAAAGCATATGCTTCACATTTGCTGATGCAACAACTTTGCCTTCTATCCACCCATAATACAACGAATTATGCTAAACATTTGAATGTACATTTTTGTTTTAAAATCATAGCCCATATTTATTGAATGCTGCAAATATAAAATGTATCGACAGAAAAAAATGCAAATAAATATTTTCTAGGAATTCCTGTGTGTATGGTTCTCCGAACTAATCTCAATAATCTTTTTCTTCTTCTTACGTATGGCGTAAACATCCTAAAGTTGCAGGTCAACTTGTTCTATTTGATCTAATTGTTTGTGCACGTTGGGTTGATTGCATTAGTCGAAACAGGGTGGACCACATGAAGGTTGCAATCTTCCACCCCGTCTCAATAATGAACTCATCCAATCCAATGTACATTTGAAGATTACTTGGGAATTTGCACTTGAAACTTTTTGATCAGGGCATTAAATGCTCAACTATCTTATCACAAAACCAACTGAAACATTAATGGTGATAATTACTGGTTGCAAGGTCCATATTATTTAGGAAACTTTGGACACTTGTAAAAATATAAACCAATTATACAGCTCTGATGAAGGGTTCAGATCTGAAACTAATTGTTTCTCTTTCTATGGACAACATATCTGCTGAGATTTTCCAGCATTTTTTGTTTTCATCGATCCATTGTCACACATCTATCATGCAACAGGAAATCTCTTGGGGTAGAACAAACTCTGAAGGATGTGACTTTTTTAATCCCGTTTTAAACTGCTTTAAACTGCATTCCAACGTATTCCAGGTAAAAATCAGTTCAAATTTGAACTTTATTTTGGGTGTTATCAGCTCAGCAAAATGATTACTATTGCTAACTGTGGCAACTACTAGAGATGAAAAATCTAATGGGCCTATCCCATTTAGGCAATTTTTCAGTCGCCTGAAAAACCGGCAACTGGAACAGCGACTGTCAGAGTGGAACACACACACATACACACATCGCTTCCTTCACCAGCCCGTTATGCAGACGGGGGACAGGGCAAGCGGGGAGAGCGCTGTCTGAGTGAAATTCACACGGTGCAAAGCCAATGTGATACAGACACACACCACGATGAAGAGGAAGGTTGGCGCTGTAATTAAGAAGGTGAAAGCACAGTGTATGGGAAGGGCCACGTAAGTCTTTTAAAGAGGGGGGAGATGGAGTGGAGACAACCTTTAAGAAGCCAGAGATACACAGCTGTGAAGCTCGGCGAACATTAACATAATCGGTCGGTTATCCTTGATTCTGAAAACAACTGCTTACGTTTTTTTCCCCCAATGACCAATGAAATTCACCGGTCAGCACAGGCTACAATCTACGAGAACCTTCAACCTTCTGGCAACCCACTAGGACCTCCTGGCGACCCACCTACGGCACGAGACTTCTCGCTACTCTCCATGGCGGCTTAATTCTGGTCGCTGCTAATTTTTCAACATGTTGCGATGACCATAATGAGGCCGCGACTAGTTCCCAGAATGCGGGAATTCCTCAGGACCATGAAGACGACTCCCCGGCAGCCACCCGCTAACATGTGGCGACCATGTGGCGAATGCATAGCCCCTGCAGTCGCCTAAAAAGTTGCCTAAGTGGGTCAGGCCCATTAATTGTTCTAAGTGACATTGTTTTTACAATATTCTGCTTTTAAAAGATCCCTTATAAAACATAAAACACATCAGAAAATTTTAAGGATCGGTATTAAGAGCATTATAAAATAGTTAGATGCATGCATCATGAGACTTCCTGTTTTCCATAGAACAATGGAACTTTATAGTTGAGACAATAATCATGTGCATTTCTGGAGGAAATCAAGCTGTGACTTTCCGAAGATGTTCTTACAAAATTACGAAATAAAATGAAGTGCCATTTAGTGGATAGTGGAATTTCTGTGATTGATGCATTGCCTGGGAACATGCGAGACCTTGAGAGAAAACAATTTAGGTATGAATTTGGAGGTTGAGAGGACACTTGATAGAAGTATATAAAATTACTGATGCAGTGGATCTAGCACGTTTTCTCAAGGAGCAGAGGCTTAAAGGGTCAACCTGAGATTTTAGGCTACACATAATGCTCTCTATTCAATGAACAAACTCTTGCAAGGGGTGATGGATCTTGGAGGGAAAGCATATGCTTCACATTTGCTGATGCAACAACTTTGCCTTCTATCCACCCATAATACAACGAATTATGCTAAACATTTGAATGTACATTTTTGTTTTTAAATCATAGCCCATATTTATTGAATGCTGCAAATGTAAAATGTATCGACAGAAAAAAATGCAAATAAATATTTTCTAGGAATTCCTGTGTGTATGGTTCTCCAAACTAATCTCAATAATCTTTTTCTTCTTCTTACGTACGGCGTAAACATCCTAAAGTTGCAGGTCAACTTGTTCTATTTGATCTAATTGTTTGTGCACGTTGGGTTGATTGCATTAGTCGAAACAGGGTGGACCACGTGAAGGTTGCAATCTTCCACCCCGTCTCAATAATGAACTCATCCAATCCAATGTACATTTGAAGATTACTTGGGAATTTGCACTTGAAACTTTTTGATCAGGGCATTAAATGCTCAACTATCTTATCACAAAACCAACTGAAACATTAATGGTGATAATTACTGGTTGCAAGGTCCATATTATTTAGGAAACTTTGGACACTTGTAAAAATATAAACCAATTATACAGCTCTGATGAAGGGTTCAGATCTGAAACTAATTGTTTCTCTTTCTATGGACAACATATCTGCTGAGATTTTCCAGCATTTTTTGTTTTCATCGATCCATTGTCACACATCTATCATGCAACAGGAAATCTCTTGGGGTAGAACAAACTCTGAAGGATGTGACTTTTTTAATCCCGTTTTAAACTGCTTTAAACTGCATTCCAACGTATTCCAGGTAAAAATCAGTTCAAATTTGAACTTTATTTTGGGTTTTATCAGCTCAGCAAAATGATTACTATTGCTAACTGTGGCAACTACTGGAGATGAAAAATCTAATGGGCCTATCCATTTAGGCAATTTTTCAGTCGCCTGAAAAACCGGCAACTGGAACGGCGACTGTCAGAGTGGAACACACACACATACACACATCGCTTCCTTCACCAGCCCGTTATGCAGACGGGGGACAGGGCAAGCGGGGAGAGCGCTGTCTGAGTGAAATTCACACGGTGCAAAGCCAATGTGATACAGACACACACCACGATGAAGAGGAAGGTTGGCGCTGTAATTAAGAAGGTGAAAGCACAGTGTATGGGAAGGGCCACGTAAGTCTTTTAAAGAGGGGGAGGAGATGGAGTGGAGACAACCTTTAAGAAGCCAGAGATATACAGCCGTGAAGCTCGGCGAACATTAACATCATCGGTCGGTTATCCTTGAATCATGAAAACAACTGCTTACGTTTTTTTCCCCCAATGACCAATGAAATTCACCGGTCAGCACAGGCTACAATCTACGAGAACCTTCAACCTTCTGGCAACCCACTAGGACCTCCTGGCGACCCACCTACGGCACGAGACTTCTCGCTACTCTCCATGGCGGCTTAATTCTGGTCGCCGCTAATTTTTCAACATGTTGCGATGACCATAATGAGGCCGCGACTAGTTCCCAGAATGCGGGAACTCCTCAGGACCATGAAGACGACTCTCCGGCAGTCACCCGCAAACATGTGGCGACCATGTGGCGACTGCATAGTCCCCTGCAGAAAATTTTAAGGATCAGTATTAAGAGCATTATAAAATAGTTAGATGCACGCATCATGAGACTTCCTGTTTTCCATAGAACAATGGAACTTTATAGTTGAGACAATAATCATGTGCATTTCTGGAGGAAATCAAGCTGTGACTTTCCGAAGATGTTCTTACAAAATTACGAAATAAAATGAAGTGCCATTTAGTGGATAGTGGAATTTCTGTGATTGATGCATTGCCTGGGAACATGCGAGACCTTGAGAGAAAACAATTTAGGTATGAATTTGGAGGTTGAGAGGACACTTGATAGAAGTATATAAAATTACTAGACTAAGTGGGTCCCATGTTCACATGGGAGGGCTGGTCCCCCAACACAACATTTCACCTCTCCACTAATTCCAATATTGGTGGCCAGTGGGGGGGGGGGGCACTTTCTGGAGTGCTAGTATGGGTGTTGGGTACGGATATTATGGGCCAAATGGAATCTTGGGGTTACAGCTCAATCACTAAAGCTTGATGTGTTGGCAGCTCACACATGGCTGGTGGGCTGGCAGTTGACTCATGGCCAGCAAGCAAGGTGCAAGGCCACCAAATGCAGGTGCAGTTTCCTACCACTTCAAGCAGGGTGCTAGGCCACCAAATTCAAATGCAGTTTCATACCATTTCATGCAGGGTGCAAGGCCACCAAATTCAAATGCAGTTTCATACCATTTCATGCAGGGTGCAAGGCCACCACATTCAAGTGCAGTTTCATACAATTTCAAGCAGGGTGAATCCACCATAAAAACCACACAAACACCACATAAACACCACATAAACACCACACTCACAGTTCAGTAGACATTCAGTGTGTTCAGTTGATTCACAGCTCAGACAGAGTCGTGACCTATCCCTCCCCCATCTTGCAGAGACTGAGCCACAACCACACTTTAGGCGGGTTTTATAATCCCTCCCCCTCCTTCATGGCGTGAATGACAGTTGAGAGATTCTCAACATTTTTAAAACACTAATAACACTTTTATTTTTCATTGATGGGCAGAATCCTCTGCATCTGATGAGCGGAGGGGGACTGAGTAAGATGGCAAAACATCAGCCATGAGTAGTAGCATTTTATCAAAAATCAATATACAGTGCAAACAGGAAGTTGTCAAGTTACCACCAGCAACAGCCATTTGCAGTGCTTCACCTCAAACCAACCACCACCAACAGCCATTTGCAGTACTTCACCTCAAACCAACCATCACCAACAGCCATTTGATGTGCTTCACCTCAAACCAACCACCACCAACAGTCATTTGCAGTACTTCACCTCAAACCAACCACCACCAACAGCCATTTGATGTGCTTTACCTCAAACCAACCACCACCAACAGCCATTTGCAGTGCTTCACCTCTGACCAACCACCACCAACAGCCATTTGCAGTGCAAACAGGAAGTTGTCAAGTTATCACCAGCAACAGCCATTTGCAGTGCTTCACCTCAAACCAACCACCATGAACAGCCATTTGCAGTACTTCACCTCAAACCAACCACCACCAACAGCCATTTGATGTGCTTCACCTCAAACGACCACGAACAGCCATTTGCAGTGCTTCACCTCAAACCAACCACCACCAACAGCCATTTGCAGTGCTTCACTTCAAACCAACCACATTTTCATTTTCAAACCATGTTAGGGGCACTCAAGGTCAGTAAAACCACACTCACAGTTTAGTTGACATGTGTTCAGTGTTATTCACAGCTCAGACTGAGAGACGTGACCCTCTTACTCCCACATCTTGCAGAAACTGACTGAGGCACTCACCACTTCCGGGCTTTATAGTCCCTCCGGAAGGGGCGTGGTCTTCTAGGAGAGAGAATCTCAACATTATATAACTCTTAATAACACTAAATTATATAACACTAAATAACTCTTTTATTTTTCATCGATGGGAAAAATCCTCTTGTCCTGCACAGCGAAGGGGGACTCCGAGTAAGATGGCAAAAAAATCACAGCCATAATGGCAGCGTTTTTTCTAAAATCAATATACAGAACAACAGGAAGTGGTCAAGATCAGACTTTTAGTAATATAGATAAATAGATGAGAGGCATAGACAGGGGAGACAGCAGAAACTTTTTCCCAGGATGGAAGTGTCCAACACTAAAGGGCATAGCTGTAAGTCAAGAGGGGGAATGTTTAATGCAGATATGTGGGGCAAATTGTTTATACACAGGGTGGTGGGGGCCAAGAATGCACTAGCAGAGGTGGTGGTGGCATTGGTGGTGGCATGCCAATGATAGTGGCATTTATGAGGGTTTTATATAGGCACATGGAAGTGCCGGGAATAGAGGGATAATGGACAATGATTAGTTTCTCAGCATCATGTTTGGCACAAACGTTGTGGGCTTAATGGGGTATTCCGGTGCTGAATGGTTCTATTTTCTAAGTTGTACAGACTTATTTGAACACAGATGAAGAGCTGAAAAATGCTTCAGTTAGCCTAAGCCTAGATGATATATAAAATTCACCCAGAGAGTTGTAAATCTGTGGAATTCTCTGTCACAGAAGGCAGTGGAGGCCAATTCACTGGATGTTTTCAATAGAGTTAGATTTAGCTCTTAGGGCTAAAGGGATCAAGGGATATGATGGAAAAACAGGAACAGGGTACTGATTTTGGATGATCAGCCATGATCATATTGAATAACGGTGCTGGCTTGAAGGGCTAAATGGCCTACTCCTGAACCTATTTTCTATATTTCTATGCTGTATGTGTTTAAAAGCCTGGGTAAAAAAGACCATTTGAGATTAGTTTGTAAGTCTTATAAAAGCAGGAACGGGGTACTGATTTTGGATGATCAGTCATGATCATATTGAATACTGGACGAAGCTGGCCGAATGCACCTATTTTTTCTATGGTACTAAAATTTAAAAAGAAGAGAACCTACCTCTAATAAAGCCAAGAAATTGTAAATAAAAGTGCACATGGAATGTCAGAAACGGGCAGGATTTGGTTTTGGTGTGTTCGAAGACTGGAAGTATTGATAATATTCACTGTTCAGAATCATAAGCACATTATATTCGCTTCAACAAGGAATCAGGGGATGTGTGGATCTCAAAGTCCCTCAGCAGCAGGTATCACCTTAAATTGCACAGAGGAAAAAATACAAAACAATATGAAAATGACTCCTGGTTTCAAAGATGAATATACAAATCCATATTGAATGTTATTTGTTTAAAAACTTCTTATATACCAAGAGAGAGAGAAATTTGCATGAATGTGCGAGGACACAATTGGTAACTTCAATTGATGCTTTAATTAAATTAAAATCGCATTTAAAGGCTCTTGCCACAATTTATTAAATCCCCTTCTCATTACAGGAGAGCTGGCAGATTACACAGTATTAAAGTTACTGCATTTGTAATTAACTGAATGTCCCTTGATTTTTATTTTTTTTAACCTTTTACTGAACTGCACTGGAGCCTACCTCATTGACTGCAGCAGCTTATCATAATGACAATTGACAAGGTTAATTGAACTAAGCTGGCTGATTAAAAGAAAGGGTCCCGACCCGAAACGTCACCTATCCACGTTCTCTAGAGATGCTGCCTGACCCGCTGAGTTACTCCAGTGCTTTGCGTCATCCTAAGCTGACAGATTGTTGACCCATAACTATTGGATAGCTGAGAAGATTTAATTTACTTTCTGACAAATAGATATGCTTCAACTTTATGTTGCTCTAAAAATAAAGCAAATTCTCTGGTTTGGAAACGTGAACATATATCCGCACTGGAAAATAAATTGAAAATTTTCATGCAGAATAGGAGTGTTACTGGAGGAACTCAGTGAGTCAGGCAACATATATATGGAGGGAAACGGATAGTCGATGTTTCAAGAGATACAATTCAGCTACATTGAAAGAGTAGAGAGGAAACAACCAGTATAAAGAGGTAGAAGAGGTAAAGAGGGGGGCAAGAGCTAGCAAGCAATAGCATCCAATGTTCTCTTTCACTGTCTCAGGATATAGCAGACAATGATCAAAGATTTATAACAAGGTAAAATAGTTTTAAATCTTCTATTAACCCTTTCTCGCTTCCCGCCCCCCCCTTTCCCCAATCATGTTTCATGTACCTTGTTGTGTTTTATGACAGTTGGCTGAACAATTTCCCTCCAGGAATAAATAAAGTTCTATCGTATCATATTAAGTAAATTGCAATGTCTGGGTTTTGGTGAAAACTGAGTGCAGGTGAAGAGTGCGGGCAGAAACTAATTAGGGACATGGTAAGTTGTTCAGAGTTTGCTGCTCCTTAAGTCCATTCAATTTATTTTTAAGTGTATATTAAGGGGATTGTTATGGCAGACAGTGGAGTGGTCCTCCTGTCAGATGTGGGAAATCAGGGAGCAGCCAAGTGTCTGTTGTTGTTAATGTTTAAAGAGAGGTGTCCAGCTACTGCTCCTCTCAGTCTGTATGAATTGGTTGGGAAGATACTTGGACACATTGATAAATATGAAATTGGCAGTAAAGGGTTACAGTCTAGTTTCAGTAATGTAGCCACGCCAAAGGTTCAGTCAGATAGGCAGGAAGTTAGTGCAGCAGTCTCAAGTGGCTGTCTTCCCCTCAAAGAAGTACACCATCTTGGATACTGTCGGGAGGGGGGGTGGGTGGAAATGGCCCCTCAGGGAAGATAGCAGCTGCAGACAGAACAATGGCACCACATCAGCTCTGATGAATAGCAGAGTAGAGCTAAGTCTACATGAGCAATACTGACAGGGATATATATAGTCAGGGAAGCAGACTATATATTTCTGCAGCCACAATGGGACTCTGGGATGGTGTGTTGCCTTCCTGGTGCCATGGGCAAGAAATGCCTCTTAAAGGACAAAGGTCATTGAGATGGGAGGGTGAACAGCCAGAGAACATGGTCTACATTGGTACCCATGACGGAAGTAGGAAGGGAGAAAAGGTCTTGCAAAAAAGTTAGGTAGTTGGGTTGTAGGTTTAAAAAAGAACAGGATCTCCAGATTACTACAGATATCCAGGGCCAGATATATGGATCATTGGGGTCTCGTCCAGGCTAGGTTGGGCCATACAGGAGGGACAGGTTGTACCTGATCTGGAGGGAAACTAATATGCATGCAGGGGAATTTGCTAATGTTACTTAAGACGGTTTAAATTAGAGTGGACGGGAACTAGAGCAGCAGGTCAACAAGTAGAGGGACTGAGGTTATGACCAGGAATGATGGACAGGGAAAGTTAATGGACGATGAAACTGATGGTCTGAATTGTATTTATTTCAATGCAAGGAATGTTGTGGGTAAAGCAGATAAGCTTAGAGCCTGGATTGTGCAGAGAACAATGATTTTGAGGTCATTACCCAGACTTAGTCTGGAGAGGAACAATGCCAGTCGCTCAGCATTCTCGGAGTTCAACATTTCAGACAAGCTAGACAAGTAAAATATATGGAGGAGTTGATTGATTGAAAGATAAAGCATGGAAACAGGCTCTTGGGCCCTCTGAGCCCACACTGGTCACTGATTACCAGTTCACAGTTCTATGTTATCCCATTTTTGCATCCACTCCCTCCTACATTTTGAGGTTTACAGAGGTCAATTAACATACAAGCCCATACTTCTTTGGGATGTGGGAGGAAAGCTCACCATTTCACCATCTAATACATGAGGTATATTATCAATCAAGGAGAATGTCACAGCTGCATTCAGAGAGAACGTAGAGGAGGGTTCACTGTATTGAGGCTATCTAAGCTGATCCAATACATAAACTGTTTATGAGTTTGGCCGTGTGTGCTTTCAAGCTTCTGTACCTTCTGCTCTACTGGGCCGGGGAGCTGGAGGAATGGCCATGGTGAGACAAGTCTTTGGTTATTTCCACTGCTTTTCCAAGCAGCGGAACTGTAGATTGGAGTCAATGGTGGGGAGAGACTGGGCTGCATCTACAACTCATTGCAAATTCTTGCAGTCTTGGGCAGAGCTGTTCCCAAACCAAGCTGTGATGTAACCCATCAATGTGCTTTCTGTGGTGCATCTGTAGAGGTTTGTAAGAGGCAATAGTTTTGTGCCCAAGTCTCGGAAGGAAGTAACTACTTACTTACTGCCTATTATGCCTCCTGGCAAGTAGGGCAGCAATGAAGGTCCTCCACTCTGTCAGTTCTAGGCAAGCTTCTGGACACTACCCCAGGTCATGTCCAGTACTGTTGATTCCTTCAGTTACTGTTTCCGTAACATATTTGTTTTACGAGATAGGGTTGTTAGCCCCGTGCTCAACCTCCAACCTGGAGGACCAGTGGATCGCTCTTCACCTCGCCTCTACCCTTCGACCTGTCCAGCATGGGAGACCCTAACAGGAGACGAATCTCCCGCTGGCATAGCTCTAGGGGTCACTGAGACACACAAGCTCCCCGACCATGACAAGTTTACAATCCAACAGGGAGGAAGGAAGTAAAAACACTATTTATTCAACCCAGTTCCAATTGCCAACCCTCAATGTTTTAGAACTGACAACTCATCCCTGTTCATTAACTGAGTGACCTCGGCCTTAACACCCCAGTCGCTAAGGTTGCCATGGAAACAAAACTTCCTGTACATAATCCTAGATTATCCTGTTCCTTAACCTACATGTGACCCCTTAATTACTTGTTAAATTAGAATGTTTATTTTGAAATCACAAGAGGAGGTTAATACATCTGTGCAGATCTGGTCAAGCTAAGATGACACAATATTCAAGTTGATTCTGATCACAAGATCCCCGAAGGCAGCTCTTTCATACAGAAGCCAATATCATTCAGTGAATGCCACCCATAAGTGACATTACTTGTGTCAGTTACTATCTCTATCTATTCCTTTATAAAGATGCCGGACTAGGGAATGGAAATTATAATTTAACATCACTTTATATTATTTTAATTGTCGCAACAAATTAAAATGCGAATTATTTTTAACCGACAATGTGTTACATAGAGACATAGAGATAGAAAATAGGTGCAGGAGGAGGCCATTCGGCCCTTCGAGCCAGCACCGCCAGTCATTGTGATCATGGCTGATCGTCCCCTATCAATAACACGTGCCTGCCTTCCCCCCATATCCCTTGACACCACTAGCCCCTAGAGCTCTATCTAACTCTCTCTTAAATCCATCCAGTGACTTGGCCTCCACTGCCCTCTGTGGCAGGGAATTCCATAAATTCACAACTCTCTGGGTAAAAAATGTTTTTTTTCACCTCAGTCTTAAATGACTTCCCCTTTATTCTAAGACTGTGGCCTTTGGTTCTGGACTCGCCCAACATTGGGAACATTTTTCCTGCATCTAGCTTGTCCAGTCCTTTTATAATTTTATATATGTTTCTATCCTTCTAAACTCCAGTGAATACAAGCCTAGTCTTTTCGATCTTTCCTCATATGACAGTCCCACTATCCCAGGGATCAATCTCGTGAACCTACGCTGCACTGCCTCAATCACAAGGATGTCCTTCCTCAAATTAGGAGACCAAAACTGTACACAATAGTCCAGATGTGGTCTCACCAGAGCCCTATACAACTGCAGATGAACCTCTTTACTCCTATACTGAAATCCTCTTGTTATGAAGGCCAACATTCCATTAGCTTTCTTCACTGCCTGCTGTACCTGTAAGCCAACTTTCAGTGACCGGTGTACAAGGAAGCCCAGGTCTCGCTGCACCTCCCCCTTACCTAACCAAACCCCATTGAGATAATAATCTGCCCCCTTTCCCTTTCCCGTTAATTCTGGGGTCATTAACCATCCCTTTACTCCATTTCCCTTTAACTCCATCCTCCTCTATCCCATTTAATAATAATAATAATAATTATAAATACTTTATTGATCCCCTCAGGGAAATTCAGATGTCCAGAAGCCCCCAACCAACAAACCCACAGATTCAAAACGAACGCAGACAGAAAATACATAGAATACAATGTGGACACTACCTGAGAGCAATAAATACTTAAAAAGACCAATAATTAACAGTTAAAAATTAAAAATTGCAAAATGCATCCCCCTACAGCCTAGCGGTCCGAATTATAAAATCTAATGGCTGCAGGGGTGAAGGATCTCCTGAACTGCTCTGTTCTACAGGGCACGGAGAGGAGCCGGTTGTTGTTTCGAGTGCTCTTTTGACTCTCCAGAATTACATGGAGGGGATGCCCGGGGTTTTTCAGGATGACCTGCACCTTGTGCCTCATACGCCTCTCAAGCAGGGCCGGTTTTAAGCCGATTTGACCGATTGCCCCCAATTGGGCCCCGCGCCTAATGGGGGCCCCGCACTACTGTTCCGTATTTCGTACGGAGATACGAATTCTCTTTGTTAAATAAAGATTTTTTTTTTTAATTCGCCGTGCAGATTTTTTTTTTTAAACGAACACGTATAACAACCGCTGCACGGCAATCAGACACAAAGGATTTGTTAACTAGTACTGTTAGCACTTCTTAACATGAAGTAGTTAACAAGTTCTTATATCAATCTGCATCCATCCACATTCCTCAGTAAATAACCATATAACCATATAACCATATAACAATTACAGCACGGAAACAGGCCATCTCGACCCCTCTAGTCCGTGCCGATCACATAATCTCCCCTAGTCCCATATACCTGCGCTCAGACCATAACCCTCCATTCCTTTCCCATCCATATAACTATCCAATTTATTTTTAAATGATAAAAACGAACCTGCCTCCACCACCTTCACTGGAAGCTCATTCCACACAGCTACCACTCTCTGAGTAAAGAAGTTCCCCCTCATGTTACCCCTAAACTTCAGTCCCTTAATTCTCAAGTCATGTCCCCTTGTTTGAATCTTCCCTACTCTCAGTGGGAAAAGCTTTTCCACGTCAACTCTGTCTATCCCTCTCATCATTTTAAAAACCTCTATCAAGTCCCCCCTTAACCTTCTGTGCTCCAAAGAATAAAGCCCTAACTTGTTCAACCTTTCTCTGTAACTTAGTTGCTGAAACCCAGGCAACATGTTATTGTGTTTTGAATGAGTATTAATGGCGCCATGTTCATTTGAATAAAATTCACGCGGCGTCAATAATACTTGTTTAAAACACAATTGCATTTACTGAGGAGTGTAGATCGATGACACATTGAGAATTTCTTTAAACTCACCATCATGAGTGAGGGCCCCGGACCGCGAGAAGGGGCTTCTTCCTGGTATGCAGGTTAGTCATTCACCTACCGACCCACGTTGTGTCTCCCTGTGTTTTGCTCTCCCCCTCCCTCCCTCTCTCTCGCTCTCTCTCCCACTCCCCATCTCGTCTCTCTCTAGCTCTCCCACTCCCTCTCTATCATCCTGTCTCCTCAGTATTCCCGGAATCATTGACGTTTAGCGGTAGACAAAAATGCTGGAGAAACCCAGCGGGTGAGGCAGCCGCCTTGACCGCTGAGTTCCTCCCAGCACTCTGTGTTTATTGTTTGGCTCTGAAGTTGAAGGTGGCTCAGCGGGACGGGCAGCGGCTCTGGGGAGGGGGTTGCCTTTCTGGTCGAGACCCTTCTTCAGCCAATCACAAGTACTCTCACCGACGAGAGTTCAATTCAGTCTGAAGAAGGGTCTTCTCTCCAGAGCTGCTGCGCTGCCTGGCCTGCTGAATTACTCCAGCTTTATGTCTATCTTCAATTTCAGAGAAATACAATTTCTTACGGGGGGCTTATAACGTCTCTAAACCCCTCTGGGACCCTCTGAACACCTCTAAACCCCGTCTATTCCCCCCTATTTCCCTCTACAACACTTCTAAACCCATCTGAACCCATCTGAAGCCCTCTAAACATCTCTAAACCGTTTAAACCCCTCTAAACTAGGAGGCTACAAGGTGACTTGTATAGGCTGGGTGAGTGGGCAAATGCATGGCAGATGCAGTATAATGTGGATAAATGTGAGGTTACCCACTTTGGTGGCAAAAACAGGAAAGTAGACTATTATCTGAATGGTGACTCATTTTTTATGTGTCGTACTTTAAGTTCCTTGTATATTGTGTAAAGACTGTTTTCTTCAAGTGAGTATCATTGCTCTTTGGATATATCGTGTTTTGTCACGTATTTAAGGATATATTGTGCTGTAACAACATAATTTTACAAAACATTAGTGCATAGAAAAAAACGAAACAGAAAGAGTGGGCTAATCAGCCATATAAATGACATACGACAGTGAATATTGTGCGTCTCCGAAGACGAAATAATGGTTGGTGAGTGATCAGCTGGTTCAGAATATACCGATTATTTATCGTGTTCCATGGATATTTATATATATTTAGTGCATGATAATGATATGACAGTGTTAGAAAGTGTTTGGGATATCATAGAGAAAGACTACATAAGAACAGTACGAAATTAGTCATGGAAATGGAAATATGTCTAGCCTACGATCAGCTGTCATGAATGTAAACAATGCATCAAAAATGACTTGTGGGTGGAATAGCTGATTCTGAATATAATGATTGTTGTTCGTGTTCCATGGATACTTATATAGGGTAGTTTTTACTTTTGGGGAGCGCACCGCATTACCGTCGGTAAATCCTTCAGCCCGGCACCGCCAAATCATTCCGCCCGGGTAAGTAGATCCGCGGCATGTGGCCTAAATTAATGTTATATTATGAAAAGTGCAATCGCAGGTTAGGTTTGGTTTGGTTTGGTTTCGTTTCGTTAGATGACTCAAAATTTATCTAGCGGTAGGTTTGGCTAGGAATCACCTGTTTGTAATGAATGTTTGTAATGAATGTAAACATAGCCTATTGGCTAAAGAACTTGAAGCTCTGAAAACTTTTCTTCCCTCCAGTATCATTAAGCCTCATGCTCTGTTTGAATACCTGGTAGTAAACAATCGATTTACAGTATTTCCTAATGTTTTTATTGTTTTGAGGATTTACTTAACAATGCCTGTAACAGTCGCATCAGGTGAAAGAAGCTTTTCAAAACTAAAACTGATTAAAACATACTTACGGTCAACAATTTCACAAGAGAGATTAAACAATTTGGCAATGATATCTATAGAAAATTACATTGCTAAAACCATTGACCTTGAAAATATTTTGAGAGACTTTGCAAATAAAAAAGCCAGAAAAGTCTTTTTCTAAAAGACCTGTGTATAAGCAGTATGTCTGTAATTGCCTTACTTTGTATTAAAAAAAATAAAACTTTCATATAGTTTTTCAAAATTTTAGTATATCAAGCATTTAATGTTTTTTTTGGTTAAAGACGAGCATACTACACGAAATATAAACATACATAAATTTTTACTTTTGTAGAGTAGGGGCCCCGCCATCAGTTTTCTAATTGGGCCCCACAATTCCTAGCACCGGCCCTGCTCTCAAGCACATCCATCCCAGAGTCTACTCTCCCCTCCAGCACTGAGCTAGCTCGTTTAACCAGTTTGTCCAGCTTCTTGTTGTTTTTTGCACTAATGCTGTTGCCCCAGCAGACAACAGCGTAGAAAATAACGCTTGCAACCACAGTGTTGTAAAACATGTGCAGCATATCATTACACACATTGAAGGATTTGAGCCTTCTGAGGAAAAAGAGTCTGCTCTGGCCTTTTTTGTAGAGGGAGTCAGAGTTGACAGACCAGTCCAGTTTGTTATCAAGATGCACTCCAAGGTATTTATATGTCTGCACCACCTCAATGTCAGCCCCTGCAGCGTTGACCGGCTGAAGGGGGAGCTTGGACCTGCCAAAGTTAACCACTATCTCTTTAGTCTTAGTTGTGTTCAGGATGAGACAGTTCTCTTCACTCCAGGCACAAAAGGCACTGGTCAAGTTCCTGTATTCCTCCTCCTGCCCGTTCCTTACACATGCCACAATCGCTGTATCATCTGAATATTTCTGTACGTGGCATGTGTCAGGCTTATAGTTAAAGTCTGCTGTATACAGGGTGAAGAGGAACGGGGCCAGAACCGTTCCCTGTGGGGCTCCAACATTGCACACCACTGTGCCAGAGACACTGTCCCCCAGCTTGACAAACTGTGGTCGACCCGTCAGGTAGTCGTATATCCAGGAGATAAATGTGGAATCCACCCCCATCTTCTTAAGCTTGTCATTCAGAATCAGGGGTTGGATGGTGTTGAACGCACTTGAGAAGTCGAAGAACATAATCCTCACATAGCCACCGGGTTTGTCCAAAAAGGAGTAGATCCGGTGCAGCATGTAGAGGACTGCGTCATCCACCCCAATGTTCTCCTGGTATGCAAACTGTAGTGGGTCGAGTGCGTGCTGGATTTGTGGTCTCAGGAGACGAATGAGTAGCCGCTCCATTGTTTTCATGATATGGGATGTAAGGGCCACTGGTCTGTAGTCGTTGATCTCGGTCGGCCGCCCTGCTTTGGGAACCGGCACGAGACATGATGTTTTCCACAGACCTGGTACCCTCCCTGACTGGAGGCTCAGGTTGAAAATGGTCTGGAGCGGCTCCGCCAGCTGAAATTTGACAGCCCACCCCCCTTATTCAGTTTAAAACCACCCGTGTAGCAGTGGCAAACCTGCCTGCCAGAATGCTGGTCCCCCACCTGTTAAGATGCAATCCGTCCCTTTTATACAGTTCCCCCTTACTCCAAAACAGCTCCCAGTGATCTAAGAATTAAATCCTTGCCCCCTGCACAGTTCCTCAGCCACACATTCAGGTCCCGTATCTCCCTGTTCCTGCTCTCGCCAGCACTAGGAACTGGTAGAAAACCGGAGATAACCCTGGAGATCCTGCTTTTCAGCATTTTTCCAAGCTCTCTAAAGTCACCCTGCAGAATATTCATCCCCTTCTTTCCGACATCATTTGTGCCGACATACACTATCACATCCGGCTGTTCACCTTCGCCCTTGAGGATTTGCTGCACTCTGTCCATGACATCCTGGTTCCTGGCACCAGGAAGGCAGCACACCATCCTCGAATCCAGTCTGTTCCTGCAGAAACCCCTGTCCGTACCTCTCACAATGGAGTCTCCAACGACAATGGTGTTGCTTGACGTTGGCCTCTTTGGTTTTGGCTCAACAGCCCTTTTTGCTTCTCAAGCCAGTCCGCCGCTCAGTGTGATAACGTCTTCTGTCCCAACAGCTTCTATGTGGGTGAACCTGTTCACAAGATGTACAACACTCGGGGACCTTTGCATTCCATGTTTCCCTCCCTTTCTCACCGTCACCCACCTTCTCTCTTCCAGTACCTTAGGTGTAACAATCTTACTGTAGGACTTGTCGAGGAACGACTCAGTTTCCCGGACGAACCAGAGGTCATCCACTTGCTTCTCCAGTTCCCCAACACGGTCCTTCAGGAGCTGTACCTGGATGCACTTCTCACATTTGTAGCAGCCAGAGGCACCAGCAGTGTCCTTGACCTCCCACATACTGCAAGCATCACACTGAATCAGTTTGCTTGACATCTCCTTCTTTCGTCTCTCCCTCGCCAGCGTTTTGTGCAGCCTCCTCTCCTCAGCCTCCTCGCCAAAGACTCGCACTTTTCTCACAGGGCATTTCCCTCACAAGGCCGCTCCCTAAGAGCCGTCCTGCTTATATTGACTGTTAAATGGCCTAATTTACCAATTTACAAACCAAATTCCTCAGTTTTAAACTGGTTTCCCCCTCTGACTCACTTTTAACTCTCCTCCCACTCGGGCTAGTCAATCAGTGCTTTCTCCTGCTTCTCATTGTTGCTGTTGCTTCAAAATCCACAGGAGCTCTGAGTAAAGTCTGCCTGTGCTTTGCCTCTCCATTTCAACTATTTTCCCCCTCTGAGTCACTTCTAACTCTCCTCCAACTCGGGCTAGAGCCAATCAGTGCATTCTCCTGCTTCTCTTTGTTGCTGTTGCTTTAAAATCCACGGGTGTTCTGTGGGATTATACTGTTGGCCTCCGATAGACGGTAGTAGATATAGAAACAGATATGTCCCAGGTGTAAAAGCAGCAGGGTTTTCACCTGCAGTGCAGTTGAGAAGTATTGGGGCTCATTATTATTTGTAAATGAATAAAGACATCTTTTCTTCTCCTTTGCATAGGAAAGAACTGGAGATGCTGGTTTAAATCAAAGGTAGACAGGCAGCATCTCTGGAGAGAAGGAATGGGTGACATTTCGGGTCGAGACCCTTCTTCAGACTGATGCCAGGGGAGTGCGCGGGACAGAGATAGAATGTAGTTGGAGACAGTAAGACTGGTGGGAGAATGGGGAAGGGGAAGGGATGGAGAGTGAGGGAAAGCAAGGGCTACTTGAAGTTAGAGTAGTCAATGTTCATACCACTGGGGTGTAAGCTACCCAAGCAAAATATGAGGTGGTGTTCCTCCAATTTGCAATGGGCCTCACTCTGACAATGGAGGAGGCCCAGGACAGAAAGGTCAGATTGGGAGGGGGAGTTAAAGTGCTGAGCAACCAGGAGATCATGTAGGTTAAGCCGGACTGAGCGGAGGTGTTCAGCGAAACGATTGCTGAGAATTGTTCTTCTCTTTTATTAGGTTTGATAATATACTGGATGGAAAGATTGGTCTCAATGGATGGACAAGGAGAAATATTGTGGCTTGCATGGGATTCCAATTTAAATATTTAACATTCAAGTGTCATATTCAATGCACATTTGCACAACAGGTCCCTTAGCTCCAGGAACCCAGGTTTGATACTGACCTAAGGAGCAGTCAATGTGGAACTTACATACTCTGCCTGCATGCATGTGGGTTTACCCCAGGTGCTAGTTTTCCCTTCATTTCCAAAGATTTGTTAATTGGCCACTGTAAATCATGTCTCATGGAAGTAGGTCTTAGCAAAATCATAGAGTAGTAAATGGACATACGAGGATAATAGGTACAAGGAAATAAGTGGGGGAATGGAAGTTGCAGGATTGCTTTGAGAGCTAACATATATTTTATGGGATAAATGGCTTTCTTCAAAAGGAAACAAAATATAAAATATATGCAAAATGCATTCTACTGAAGGCATGCATAAAAGTAATCAAGTAAAGAGTCATAGTCATACAGTGTGGAAACAGGCCATATGGCCCAACTTGCTCATTGACCAACATGTCCCATCTACACTAATTCAACTTGCCTGCATTTGGCCCATATCCCGCTTAACCTGTCCTATCCATATACCTATCTAATTGCTTCATAAATGTTGCAACAGTCCTTGCCTCAACTACCTCATCCGGCAGCCCATTCCACACACCCACCACCCCTTGTTCAATGTGTGGACAGACATTTGGATTCAGTGTGGGTGACAAATTAAATCTTGAAGCAAGTGCTATATCCCTGCTTCCATGATAAGCTACAGATTAGCAATGGCAAATTGACTTTGTCATTGTCCTCTCAATTTTAGACATAGACATAGACATAGAAAATAGGTGCAGGAGGAGGCCATTCGGCCCTTCAAGCCAGCACCGCCATTCATTGTGATCATGGCTGATCGTCCCGTATCAATAACTCGTGCCTGTCTTCTCCCCATATCCACTAGCCCCTAGAGCTCTATCTAACTCTCTCTTAAATCCATCCAGTGATTTGGCCTCCACTGCCCTCTGTGGCAGGGAATTCCATAAATTCACAACTCTCTGGGTGAAAAAGTTTTTTCTTACCTCAGTCTTAAATGACCTCCCCTTTATTCTAAGACTGCGGCCCCTGGTTCTGGACTCGCCCAACATTGGGAACATTTTTCCTGCATCTAGCTTGTCCAGTCCTTTTATAATTTTATATGTTTCTATAAGATTCCCCTCATCCTTCTAAACTCCAGTGATTACAAGCCTAGTCTTTTCAATCTTTCCTCATATGACAGTCCTACCATCCCAGGGATCAATTTAGTGAACCTACGCTGCACTGCCTCAATCACAAGGATGTCCTTCCTCAAATTAGGAGACCAAAACTGTACACAATAGTCCAGATGTGGTCTCACCAGAGCCCTATACAACTGCAGAAGAACCTCTTTACTCCTATACTGAAATCCTCTTGTTATGAAGGCCAACATTCCATTAGCTTTCTTCACTGCCTGCTGCACCTGCATGCCAACTTTCAGTGACCGGTGTACAAGGACGCCCAGGTCTCGCTGTACCTCCCCCTTACCCATTGAGATAATAATCTGCCCCCTTGTTTTTGCCGCCAAAGTGGATAACCTCACATTTATCTATATTATGCTGCATCTGCCACGCATCTGCCCACTCACTCAACCTGTCAAAATCCAATTTTACTTTCCAGTAAAATTGGAAGGAATGCATAATAAACAACCATTTTGGAGATTTAATCCACAAATACTAGCTGAGGCAAGTTGTTGTGACTATCTGAAGCTACAGATTAAAACATTTTTTGAGACAAACGACACCCCGGTATTTCTCCATCTTTGCTGTGGGAAACTTTTAAAGCCTATGTCAGAGGCTGTATTATCGCATACCAAGCTTTTCAAAACAAGAAAAATAAGACTGAACAATTGGAATTAGAAAAACAGATCAAACAGTTAGACCTAGAAAATGCGGCTGACCCAACCATTGCAAAACATAATAAGATAGCTGCACTAAAATTTAAATTAAACCAGATTCTCTCTGCAAAAATTATTAGGGTATGTCAATATACTAAACAAAAAAACTTTGAATTCGGTAATAAACCACACAAGCTATTAGCACGCCAACTCCGCAAATTAGAGAATGACCGTACAATACACAAAATAAGATCAGAAAAAGGAGATTTGCTTACATTGCCTAAACATATTAATGAAAGATTCTTACAATTCTACCAAACACTATATTCATCAACAACAACAGTCGATTCTGCAAAGATGAAAAGCTTTCTTGAGAATCGCAATCTCCCATTTCTTAATGGGGGAACGGGATGAATTAGGCGCAGAGATAACAACAAAATACATCGTAGAGACTTTAAAATCATTGAAAAGTGGAAAAATTCCTAGCCCGGATGGGTTTAGTACCAAATTTTATAAAAAATGTAATGATTTAATTTCTCCACGCTTACAAGCCCTTTATATTCAAGCATTTAAAGAAAAGACTTTACCACAAACTCTTGCTGAATCAACTATTACATTAATTCCAAAAAAAGATAAAAATATTGAGGAGCCTCGATCCTATAGGGCAATAGCCCTTTTAAATTACGGATCAGAAGATACTAGCTAAGTCTTTGGCTCGTAGATTAAGCCTAGTTATCGGTAAACTAATACATCCAGATCAAACTGGGTTTATACCTAAACGACACTCGTTTTATAATTTGAGACGTTTGTTTAACATAATATATTCGCAGAGAATGCCAAATGAAGATCTAACAATTATTTCTCTAGATGCAGAAAAAGCTTTCGACCAAGTGGAATGGTCTTATCTTTTCACAGTGTTGGAAAAATTCCAATTGGGAGAAAACTTTACTTTATGGGTGAAGCTTTTATACACTAATCTGACAGCTAGAATGCTGACAAATCAAATGCTTTCACCTACATTTTATTTATCTAGGGGTAGCAGACAAGGATGTGCTCTTTCTCCAATGTCATTTGCTTTAGCCATAGAACCCCTTGCCAAGAGTATTAGGTCCCATTCAGGCATTTATGAATATAGTACCAAATATACCTCCAATAAAATGTTGTTAGATGCAGATGATGTACTTTTATACATTACTAATCCCCATGTTAGTATTCCAAATGTTCGAAACATTATAGAACAATTTGGTTCTTTTTCTGGATACAGAATAAATTGGAACAAAAGTGAAATCATGCCAATATAAGAACATGACCCTTGACAACTCCAACAATTTCCTTTCAGAATCGTTACTGAAAAGTTCAGATATCTTGGAATTTACATTAGAAAGTATTCCTCTTTGTTTAAAATAAACTTCCCACCATTAATCACTAAATTGTATGCCTACATCCAATTTTGATAAACACTTCCTATCTCCTTTATTGATAGATTAAATGCCATAAAGATGACCTTCCTTCCACAACGTTTATATTTATTTCAATCAATACCGATATATCTCCCTAAAAGCTTTTTTAAACAAATTGACTCTATAGTCACTAACTTTATTTGAGACTACAAAACCCACAGAATACACAAAAAACATTTGTGCAAATCCAAAGAAAATGGAGGATTAGCTCTACCTAATTTTCTTTTTTACTACTGGGCAACTAATATTAAAAATATAACTTTCTGGTTGGACGATACATGTCAACATGTAAATTGGTTAAAAATGGAGAGGGAAGATTGTTTGCCTTTTTGTATAGACTCGATCCTCCTATCTCCAATACATTTGAATAAATCAACGTATGAGCAAAATCCGATAATACATAGTTCTATCCGTATCTGGAAACAGCTGAAATTTAGTCTTAAATTGAGAAATATTCCACCTTTCCAACAATTCCAATATTGGTGGTCAGTGGGAGGGGGGTGGCATTTCTGTGGAATTCATTGCCAGAGAAGTCTGCAGAGTCCAAGAAAATTGATATTTGAAAGACAGAGATAGATAGATTCTTCATTAGGATGGGTGTCCACCACTTCCTCTGGCAGCTTGTTCCACATACCCACCATATGTAGCATTGTTACAATCTCTGCCATTAGTGGTGCTCCAGATCTGCCGGGATTCGAGAGGCTGTTTGGGAGGGGTGGGAGTAAACTGCAGGTTTTTCATTGTTGTCAGGGAGGCATTTCATCGTACAACAAGCTTATGACAGAGGAAATCCCGTTCTGTCATCCATTTGCTTTTTTTTCCCAACACATTGCTGGTCTATTAAATCGCTGGATTTGAAAGTCGGGCTCAAATTCAAGCCCTTCAAAATCACAGATCGCAAGTTCAGGACAAAACAAAAGGTATATAGAACGTTTATTTAACATCTTATCTAGTTTTTGGTGTAATTTAATTTTAATCTGATGATGCAAAATAAGTTAATTAGGCCCCGATATCGGCAACATGATCATTATCCATATTGTGTAATTGTCTATCCATGATCACTATTTTCATGCTAAATCTATATTACTAAAAGTCTGTTCTTGACCGGTTTTGGCGATCTGTGCTGCGATTTCCTAGAGAACACCGCCACCTACGGCTGTCATTTTTGTCCACCTCGCTCAGAGCCCCCCTCCGCCGCATGTGTGCGGAGGATGTTTCCAGTCGATGAAAAATGACAGAGATATTAATGATTTTACAAAATTCCCCATTCTCTCTGCTGCCCCCGCTGGCGGCAGGGGGGATGGACTATAAAACAAGGAAGTGGTGTGCCTCAATTAGTCTGCAAGCTGGAGGAAGGCAGAGAGTCACGTTTCTCTGAGCTGTGAATAACACTGAACACATGTGCACACAACTGTGAGTAAATACCCTTAATGTGGTTTGAAAATGAAAATATGGTTAAAGTAAAAAAGCACTGCCTGCAAATGGTTGTTTGGGGGGTTTGGGTTGAAATAAAAAGGCACTCTCTCTCCCCCCCTCTCCTCTCCCCCCCCCTCCCCCCCCCCCCCCCCCCCCCCCCCCCCCCTCTCCTCTCCCCCCCTCTCCTCTCCCCCCTCTCCTCTCCCCCCCTCCTCTCCTCTCCACTCCCCCCCTCTCCACTCCCCCCCTCTCTCTCTCCCCTCTTTTTCTCCCCCTCCTCCCCTCCATCCCCTCCCCCTCCATCCCTTCCCTAAACCCCCCTCCCCTCCACACACTGGTTGTTTGGGGGGTTTGGGTTGAAATAAAAAGGCACTCTCTCTCCCCCCCTCTCCTCTCCCCCCCCCTCTCCTCCCCCCCTGTCCTCAACCCCCTCTCCTCTCCTCTCCCCCCCTCTCTTTCTCCCCTCTTTTTCTCCCACTCCTCCCCTCCATCCCCTCCCCCACCG